>NC_034417.1:13427945-13583575 GCF_002078875.1 Numida meleagris | reverse complement strand
GGCAAAGGGAGCCGAGGGATTCTCCATCAGCCCAGGAGTTCCTCAGCATCTTCTTTCCTTGCAGGGTAGCGTTTGAATTGTCTTGAAAATAGGTTCATTTCTTCTTCATGTGTTGAGCAGGACAAGCTGTTCAACCACAGTCTGGCCTTGTCTGGGAGGCTGTTACAAAAGCTGGCCAGGGCTCAGCACCTGGGGCTTCTGGAACTGGCTTTATCTTTTTTGTGGAAGAATCAAGATGGGATATATATTTAAAAAAAAAAAAAAAAAAAAAGAGGTGGAGGGGAGTGACAATTAACTATTGCTGTAGAGTCCTCTAGTGGTGAACATTTTGCAAACCAATCAAGCATGCTCCTGGATGAACTCAACCTCCCATTTCTAATTTTGCTAAGTAAAACACCAATAAAAAAATACATTTCCATAAAAATACCAAAAAAAACCAGCCCACCAAGCAAACATCCAAACTCATTGCAACTGTTTTAACCACTTACAAATGTTGTCAAAGGTAGGGATCCAAAATCAAACCAATCTTCCTTCCCACTATCCCTCAGTTACTCCCTTCCCGATAGCATTTCCCATCCAGGGCTAGATGATGCTCATCCAGGTGTGTGGGCTGAAACGCTACATTCATTAGGAAACTCAGTTTCTGTTGTTACTGCTGCTCAGAGAAATGACTGAAGAGCACGCAGAACTGAAACATCACCAATGCTTTCTGTTTTAAAATCCAGGCAAATCTGCCTCAGTGATTTAGCATCATAGTGCTGAGGAGCATGGGCCAGCGCAGCCTCCAGCAGCCATGGTGGTGGGTTTAGGTGAGCAGCTGAGTTCAGATGAGATTTAAGACCAATCAATTTGTGGTGCATGTCACCACTCTTTTTTCTGTCTCTTTTCTCTTGCATTGCTCCCAAGCTTTATTTCTGTTCCCATGTCCAAAGACGTGGCCTTATGCAAAATCCATACCCAGCTCTGAGCAAAATGATGTTTGCAGCAATTTGAGTATGCAACAGATGAAAAAAAAAAAAAAGGTTACCTGTTCTGAGCTCCCTCTGCTAAAGAGAAAAGCACTAATTTTAACAGGATATTTCTCTTCCTAACAAGAAAATTGTGTCTGTGCCCCATTCTCTCCCTTCAGGCCTGAGTCTTCTCAGCTGTCATTCAATTTCTTCATTAGAACCAGGGGAAAAAATCTTACAGAGGTTTAAGGCTTCATTACAAAATATCTCTCAGATGCTGCAACCAAATAATTGAGCTCTGTTTCTTTCATAAGAGGCTTTTTTTTTCCTCTTCCCCTCTAAATAATCTTCCATAAAAAATGCCCTTTGAGTTTCAGCCTCTGCATTGGAATAGCTGTATTAGCACCTGCTGAAGACAACCTGCTTGTCATTGCCAGGCTGCGTAATTTAAGAAGCACCAAAAAATGAGGGAAATAAAGAAGAAACACGGAATTGTTAGCAGACTTGTGGTTGCTGCCTCTTGTGCAGCACACAAAAATAACATGCAGTTGTAGAGTCACGTAATAACCTAGGCTGGCAAGGACCACAGGTCATCACTGTGCCCTGTATGCTGCTCAGCACAGCCCCAGCCAGAGGAGGTGCTCGGGAACAGGAGATTCCTCCACCTCTCCTGCCTTTCAGTGCAACGTGGCATCATACATTCAAATCATTAATATGATGTTTCATCTTTTCATACAGTCGGGCCGTTCTCTCATTCCTGAGCTCTTCCAGCTGAAAGCTGCACTATTTGCTATGTATTTGAATTTACAAAGTCCGTTCCCACTGATTTCCTTTAATTATTTTCTTCCAGGCTCGGTGTCCCACCAGTAACCACTGACACATCCTTGAGTATTTCTGCTTTAAGCTTATATCTGCCAAATGCTTCGCAGGGCCCAGGTGCTCGTTGGTGTCGCTGTTAATTAGACTGATTTGGGGAGTGCTTACTGTAAACCTAAACAGAGCTGCCTGCCACATATCAGTCCTGCCTGCCTGCGTTAATTTAGACATCCCCTCATGTCCAAATCAATAGTCACACGTACTGGTAAATAATAACGCTTTCATAAAGCTGAAGTAATAGAGATTGAGAGTGTTGTTTCAGCTAAAGAACTGAGCCCCTGGGGTCTGTTGTTTGGCTCTTGTTTTTGCTGTGTCCCATGGGAGGATTTGAAAGTGCTTTCAGACTGGCTTTTCACTGGGGATTAACAAATAGACCATTGCCGGGGCCCTGGGAGAGCAGATATTGTTGAGTTTGAGTGGGAAAGTTCCCTTTTTCTTCTTCTTCTGTCTTCTTCACACCACGGAAAATTGTGGAGAAAATAAAGCAAGTATTCATGAAACCTTTCTTCTACTTTACGCTAAATTTCAGCGACTGATTCTAAATTCCATTACTTAAAATTTTCGGAAGTTTAAATTTCTCCACTTTTTTTTTTTTTTTTCAGTGGAAGCTTCCTAACAAAAAGCATTGTGTGCATTTTAATTTATTTTCACTGCAAAAAATTGTTCGCTGTAATTTCTCACTAGATGCATTGCTTCCTTTTTACAGATGCAAAGATTAAGTTTCAAGAAAGGAAACTACTCAGATGCCGATAACTGACATGCCAGAACTGGTACGTTAAAGGAGAACCTCTGGGATAACAATTTTTTTCAGGTAAACAAGTTCATTTTTAAGCCCAGGATGTAATGAGCTGCTGACATGCAGAGCACTTCCCTTCCACACCGCATAGAGGAGGATGAAACCTGGTTCTCCAAGTGCTGGATTTGAGGTGAATTGTAGTGGGTATCTCCAGCACCTTCTGGCTTACCTTGTTTTTCCAAAAGAGATCAGAAAACCCATGGGATATAATGCCATGGGAAAGCCATGCTCATACGCACAGGGTAGGCAGTACTCTCTGTCTTTTGATGGGTTTTCAGAGGCACCAGCTGAGGCAGCCTTGAGAGCAGAGTCCAAGCATCACCTTCTTTCAGAGGTATCCCCTCTTTCCTTTTAGGAATGACAGCTTCCAGAGTTTGTCACTTCTTTTGGATTTTGCTGTCCCCTCGACCCAACTCACATACTTTCTGAGTGGTGTCCCACAGTCAGAATGGCTCAAGGGACCTTTATTGTAGATGACTGCTTAGATACTTTCATAGTAGACAAAGCAAAGAGGTTAGAAGAGTGGTCTGGGGGCTGAGTGGGAGCACTGTGACTTCTCTTTATCTACATATCATCTTGCCTGACTTCATGCCCTGGAAGCTGTGCTGGGACAGTGCTCTGCCACAATAAGCAAAAATGTAGAGCCTGTGTTATCTTTAGAAACCACACCAGCAGATGCCTTATCCGTTTGCAGCTCTGAATTTATTATCAGAAAAGTCTCCACGCATCTCCAATTCATATAAATGATAAGAACTGTTTGTTTCTAATGCCTCACTGTAACTGCAGCCTGTGTGCATCCTGAAATGGCTCCCGAAGGAGACAGCAGCCGGGCAGGGGAAGGGAGAGAGGGGCTTGTGCTGGTGTGTAGGGTGTTAATTGGAAATGCTTGAGGCCCGACTCTCAGGTGTTGAGGAGGGCATATGGCAAGCCCATATCCTAATCACCAAATGCTGTGCCTTCAGAGGGTGCTGCATCATGCATGGGGCTGCTGCATCCCATGCATGTGATCCCAGGAGCCAGTGCTGTGCTGATGATCAGAGGGCTGGAAGCTCAGGCTTCTCCAGACTCTGCTCCATATTAATTACTTGCTATGTACATCTCGTGTAATTAAAAGCCAGAGCATTTCCTCCCATCCTCAGCGCAGAGGCGCCGTGCTGCTGTTGTAAACACACTTGAGATTGGAGCAAGGCATTTTGCTTCCCGAGCTCTTTACTTTTATTTCATGTTAAATGCTGGCAGCAGGCACTACCTGCACTGGGCAGCGGCAGAGGGTTTATATTAATTACGTGTTGTTATGGAAACAGCACATCAAACTTAGATTGATGTTTCCAGGGGAGGGGGGGAAGGAGCTGCTCATAATGGGAGGGCTCGTGGATAATTTGAAGGGACAAGAGTTTGCCAGTTTGGGTTTTTGAAAAATTACTGGAGCCTAGAAACCTCTCCTGGGTTTGTCTGTCCTTTCCTTTCCTGTGGCTGATGATTGCTATCTGCATCAATCCATGACCCTGAGCCGTGTGGAAAGTCCCTATTTGTCAATAGATCAAATAATAATGTTCCCCTCAAAGCGTTCTGTACATGCAACTTGAACAAAACAGAATTAACACTGAATGTGTACAATCATGGTATTATTGTTGAGTGCCAGATAAGGCAGAAACTGGAGCTCTTTCCCTGGTGAAAAATGGGAGATTTGACCCTTTGCAAGGGGATGTATCAGAGTAACACTCAGAGATATCCCTGATGCCCTGTCTTGGTTATGCAATGACTTAAATCTGTGGTTTATCAAGCTGAAGCTGTGAAACACAGTCAGTCAAGAGCCAAGAGCAGTCATTCAAAGTGTGCTTGGATGAGACCTGCCTACTCTTTTCTGAATTGTCTTCCATGTATTTAAGCTGAGATGTTTCAGTGTCAGCGGGTGATTAGATCATTATTTCCAACCTACTTTGAGAATTTCATGGAGGAAGGAAAGGAATATACAGACAGTTTGTCTGTGTCCTTTAGAAAAAGTGTTTCCTTTCCACGCATCAAGTTTTAAATCTGCCCTGATCTTATGCTCAGGGGCAAAATGGAGCTAGAGTGCATCTGGGATTGTAGCGCGGCACCAAATTCTCTTTCATGCAGCCCAGAGTAAATGGTGGAGTAAATATTTTCTGAAGAGGCCCAAAAGACAGAAGGCAAGGAAAAAGAACTTTGTGGTAGTAACTTTTCCCATTTCATGGATGAAACTGCTTAGGAAATGAGTAGCTAAGTTCTGCAAGATTTTACAGGTCTATGTTCTATGCGATGGCTGTCATCTGGCATTTCAGGACAGGAACCCATCCATCTGTCTTTGATTTCATTTATTTTGTCAGGCTGAAGTCAAAATTCAAAGCCCAATCTGCACCCAAACCTATACCTCTCATTTTCACTCAGCATCAGTAGAGATCCATCTCTCAGAATATCCCTACCCTGAGCAGCCACTTCTGAGAGAGGTGGTAGCTAATTAGTGTGCATTATCAAGAGATAAACACATCTTGTAATCAGATCACCCACCCAGCCATCCATCCATCCATTTCTATCCCTACTTGCACAATTTGGATGGAGATCAGCCATGTCACTTGTCAATTAAGGAAGAGCAGATTCGTAGTCTAATAAATTTAGTGAATGCCACTTAAACTCTAATTGGTGGACATGACCACCAATATCTTACCATATCATGCTCTTGTTTTAATCAGCCTAACCCTCACTGCATTCAAAATTTCCACTGTGATCAGCACAGCATTGCAGCCAGCAGCCCTCTGCTTTCACTAACACTAAGAAACTCTGACTTGTTAAGAGTAAAAACGGAGTGGAGGCTTTGCCTTCCAACCTTATTCAAGAATGCTATAGGCATGAGTGGGTTATATAAGCTCTTTTTCTTCAAGGTAAAAGACAGTTCCCTGCCAGAAGCAGGGAACATCTTTATGACGTCCCAGTGTAGAAAACAATTGAAAAGGATTGTCATAAAGGGAAGCGTGTCAGTTGTGAACTTTACTGAATTGAGCCTAATGTAAAATTCATGCTGAAGTGTCACAAATGAAAGGCAGTTTATTAATCCAACTTATCTGGAATTGGTAAGCAGCAGTCATGGTGCATTAATATCATATGAATATTCCACAGGCTCCTTTAGGGCTCCCTGTTCAGGACGCCTCTTGTGAGTGCAGCAGGGTCCATAGAGGTCTGCTGGACCAGGAGCAGCCTTTTCTTCCTCTCCCTTCCACGTGTCTTTTCTGACTTGTCACGCAGTGGGTGCGCTGGGGCTAAGTGCAGACCCTGATCGCTTTGCCACCTGACTGATGAGAGTGCAACGCCAAGCTGTGTCATGCTACTATATTCCACTCATGCATCAGAAAGCATTTTATTTTTCCATTACGGTTTGTATGTTCCCAGGCTAAGTTTTCTACCAGTGGAGAAGCTGCAGGGAGGATGGGGTTCTAAGGCTTCTTTTTCACATACTTTCACCATTTTTCAGTGCCTTATTTTCCCCACCCGGAACAGCAAAATGTCTTACACATTGGCTGGTGTACACAGAAGAATGATTCAAATGTTGAGAAAACCTCTATGTGCCTACAGAACATAATGGGTTTTTCAGCACAGCAACCTTTTGGAAACAGCAAGGCCTTGAAGAAGCAGTGATATGGGACCAATGCCTTCTGGAGGGATGAAGACAAGGAGGAATTAGAATGGGTTGAATTGAAAATGAATCCAGCTTGCAAGCTATCTCCATCATCTTCTAGTGTTAGTAGGTAGCACTCAAGGCAGGCTGCGATCAGACAGATAGGTCTAGCCAGGAAGCATAGAATCATTAAGACTGGAAAAAACACTATAAGATGACCTAGTCCAACCCATCTTCACCATGCCCACTAACCACGTCCATCAGTGCCGTGTCTCCAGGAACAGTGACAACATTCTTTCTGAGAAAGAATTTTGTCCTTATATCCAGCCTGAACCTCTCCTGGCGCAACTTGAGACCCTGACCTCATGTCTATCGCTGTTACCTGGGAGCAGAGACTGAGCTCCCCTTGCCACATCCTCCTTCCAGGGAGTGTGGAGAGCGATCAGGTCTCCCCTGAGCCTCCTCTTCTCCACACTGAGCCATCCCACAGCACACTGGCTGTTGACAAAGGGACGCAGGCAAATGACGTGAAACCCCTTGAGACCAATTCCTGCTCCACAAGGCGAACATTTCCTTTGGGTTTTAGGCTTATTTTACAGATTACTTCATCAGGATCAGGATTTCCCCAGAACCGTGTGGGAATTAGGAAGGCTGTGAGTGGGGCTGTTATTTGCCTCCTATAAACGCTGCATTCTGGATAGCTAACGAAGTAGGAGAAAGATACACAGTGCAGAGATGGGAAATTCGGCAAGCAGTGCTACTTGGGCTGGATTGCAGCAGAAATATCCTATTGAATTTTGTTGTTTCATTTTGTTCTAACTGCAGAAAGCCACGAGCGGGTTTAAGCAGGCCGACAAGAAGCATGTCCGCTGCCGAAAATCCTTTTTGCTCGTCGTGGTTTCTGCCGATAAGGCCGCTCGCTCTGGGTGCTCCATCTCTCCAGTTTGGTCGCCCACGAGGTGGCAGTCGCCACCAGCACATCACTCATGTGCTGTCAGGGCCCCGGCTGGCCGGCTCCTCCGAGGGAAGGATCGGGGCGAGGAGGATGGAGACGACGTGCCTGATTTCCATAGGAGCCTCCCCGTGCCCGAGCGCAGCGTCTCTCAGCTCTCGTGGTTTCAGTGTAGATGTACCATAAACTGGTCCATTTTCCCCCTTCAAACTGCAGCAATGAAACAAACAGGATACCAGAGCCCCTCCAGGTAGAATTTCTTTCTCCTCTGCATCCGCATTTTTGCTGTTGGGAAAATCCTCCCGAATGGAGCATGGCTGATGGAAATGGAAGTGGGTATCTCTGCATAAACCAGCTATCAGCTTGCTGCCTTCTGCAAGGGTGCCAGAGGAGCAGTGCAGCTAGCTCCAATGCCCATCGCTCCCTTGGAAGCCTCTGGTTTGCTCAAAATACATGAGAGCGTTTCTGGGTTAGAGCATTTTAGACTTTGTTGTGTAGGAGTTGCAATTTCAGAATTTCTTTATAGACTGTGATTTGAGAACCATTTTCTAGCGGGCAAATTGGCCACATAAATAAGAAGAACACGCGATAATTTAGGTAGCAACATTAATTAGCTGATTAGTTCCACTCATAAATGCGTGCAACTTACAGTGGAACATTCAATAAAACCGTAGCTTGAGCACTGACAAGATTTCTGTATCACTAAAAAATGTGCTAACAGTTCTTAAGGAAAGGTCTAGTAAATTGCCTCTAAAGTACAGGAAATTGGCTTAGCTCCTTCTGTGTAATATTTGTATTAAGAAGCACATCACAGGCAATAGGGCTGAGAAGAGTCACTGAGGTCTGAAATACGTGGACTCTTGCAGCAGCAATATTACTAGCACCTCTAGGAGAACCTATGGGGCTTAATTTTGCTACAGACTCTCAGGAGAACCATAAGAAATTGCTTTATGAGTTGAAATACCCAAGCTATTATACTCGTAATTTGATACTGCAACCCCAGTTACTTGTGTTTCTGCAAATCAGTCTCTCTTTTCTGTCTGCCGTATTTCTCCACTCTCTGCAGTACCATTCTTTAAAGTGGCTATGTTTTGCTAGTGGCACAACGTACTGGGATGAGATGTTTCAGGACACCAGTTTCAGAATACAGGTAGCAATAGCAGAAATAAATCACCATCTTAATTGTCTTGTGCTAATTGTGACTTCCCCGAAGTTACTGTAGTTGAATTGTTGGGCTTCTCCCCAGCTCATCCCTATTAGCATCCAGCTGTATTCACTCTCTCAACAAGCCAAGCTGAGAAGCCCAAGCTGGCTCACGTGCAATAGCCAACATCATTTCTTAGTCCTTTAGCTGATCTATCTGTGCCATGATACCTTTAATCAGGGCGGTGGGTTTAAGTGCCACGAGGAAAACGTGTGCTCTTACCACAGAGATGTGGGATAAGCAGAATTATCCCACTGTTAGTTACCTCCAACAGCTTTCAGCATTAGTTGTACTCCCACAAAGACTTTTTTTGTAGAAGAGCATCAGAGTATGGGTTGGCACATCCCTCCCAGTTAATGTCTAAATATTAGCTACTTTGTATTGTCTTCCTCTCTCATTTGAGTTGCAGAAGAGATGAGGTAGCGCCTGAGTGCTTCCTCCAGGGGATATTTAAAGTCAGAGAACTTTTCTCATTGTTCTTTTCCCCTGATTCCTTAATCTAACATCAAATTCTAGTTAATGTGCAGTTTCCAAGGCTAACTCAGTTTTGATCGAGTTGTGTTAACTTTGAAAAGCTGACTGAGTCCAGCTTAAAATGGATGCACTTAGAGGAGGATGAAAGGCCTTTTTTATCAGTGTTGAAGGAAGTAGTTCAAAAGCAGAAATGGTTTCTTTCTGAAGACAAAGAAGCTCTTTCTTACTCTCCTCCTGCCATGAAAGAGATCTTTTGCAGCAAACTGCCCATCAGAGGAGAATTTGATGAACTGGAGATGAAGTGGTGGTATATTGGGAATTTTATTACTATCACTGGAATAAAGGAAATTTAACGTATGTGTATGCCCCTTCACGCTCTCCAAACACTCTCTTACTTCAGTCCTTTTTTGAATTGTCTTTTTCTTCCCCTCTTTGGAAGCCAAACAACAGCTTTCCTGTCTAGCTGGACAGGGAGAACTACTGGCCTTCTTGTTACCATCTCATACTGTTAATAACCCTAGAAAGCATTGTGGAGAGAGAGAGGAAGAGAGATATAAATTCCTCATCCCGATTCTACTAGCTGTTTAGGCCATCAGGATTACAGACTTAATTATGAGACAAAACCTTTTTGCACAAGTAAGACGATTATTGGTGGAAAGCGCTTTTTAGAAGGGCTGTATCTCCAGTGAATTGATTCCATCACTTCCTAAATGAATATTTAACTGTCGCCTATTAAGATGCTCATTGTCTGTAAAGTAGTCCATACCACTGTTGCTGGGTTTCCAGCCAGTGAGACTGGTGACATGTTAGATTATAGCAATAGATCATGCCTATGCTGGAGTGTCCAGCTATAAAAATTATAGAAATTCAGCAGAAAAACAGTTTGGGCTTTGCTGATATTCGTAAGATAAGGATGCTTAAAACAATGATACTAGATGAGGCTGGCTTAAATTCCTGCTTGTCCTACTTGAGAAAAAGCTTCCTTAGAACTGCCCGGCTGTTTCAGCATGGAGGCTTAGAGCTCTCTTTCTGCGTTGGAATTACAGAGGTACCATCATCCCTCAAACAGAGTGTACTACATGAGATTTCTTTGCTGATATGGCTTCAAAACTGGGAAGAGACAGCACACACATACACGAACACACACACACGCATACAGAGCAGCACATAAGCATATGAAGCATGTTCATATAAATTATTAAAAGCAATATCACAGCAAAGTTGGCAGAAATATAACGTACATAATTGGCACCAGCGGGCTGCATGTGTCAGAGAAAAATAACCAGAAATTAAACGGATATCAGAGCAAATCCAAAGTGGTTTCTTGGTTTGACAAGCGAAATTCAAAGCAGGAGAGTGTGAAAAACTCCTTTATTTCCTTAACCCTTTTGAGCCACAGCCACACAGAAATACCCACACTCTGAGCACGTGTCCCTTCTTTCCTACAGTTATCTGGCCTGCAATCAGAAATATGTCAGCCTGCTAATTAGCTGCATGGGTTTAGCAGATGTGCGATTCAGCGTGTTGGTTTAAGCATGTGTGCGTCAAGCGTATTTGTATTCTCCTGAAGCTTTGAGAGTTCAGAGCAGGGTGCTGTATTTTCAACACATTTAGCATGCTTTGTCTTGAATTTCTGTATTCAGGCTTGACAAAGACAGCTCCTGGCCTTCCTGGGGCTGCTGGTGTTCATCAGCATTGTGAGATACCTCTGAACACGTTGAGGTGGAGCTGCTAAAGATCCTCCAAGGCAGAGAAATGACAGCGCCTCACCAGTTTCAGCTGAACAAGGCTAATACTCAGCCACTCGTTCCTAATCTGCACAATGACTCATGCACTCTCATCTCCGATGTTTGTTTTTTACCACCCTTCCTCCCCACCCTTTATGGTGATTCGCTTTTCTGCCTCTTTATCATCCTCTTTCATCACAGTCATATGGCAGGAACACACCTGGATACAAGACCTGCAGCACAGGCAGCTTCTGCAGGAAAGTAGGGCCACAACGTGTTCTTGAGTGAGGGTGAACAGATCACTGAATGATGGCACCTGCTGTGAAGCAGCAGCAAATGGTCTAGGGCAGTAAGTAATAATAGGTGAAATTCAGTTTACTGAATCTAGACCTAATTTTCCATGTTGGCAACCCGATGATGAAAAATCAGGGGGAGTGCAGGCAAGATGTCCAGAAGTGACTTGACACATTGAGAAAACACCGTGTAATTGGAATTCATAGAAAGCTCTGTTTAGTTCATCAAACAGAAGAGCAAAAGGTGACTTAACTTGGGTGTATAAATACATTTATAAGCATAAGATAGTTAGTGTTAAAAGGCTCTTTAATCTAGCGCAGAAAGGCTCAGCAAGACTCAACGGCTGCAAGCTGAAGCCAGACAAATTCAAATGAGCAATTAGGCATACATTTGATAATGGGGACAATTAACCACTGTAACAAACTACCAAGGGAATCTGTTCTTTCTTCATCAGAAGATCCTTTCACTTCCCAGACCAGATGCCAGGACAGTCTAGCTAGGAACAAATTCTTGTACTCAACAGAAGTACCAGAGTTGAATTCAATCGTCTGTGACCTACAGGAGCTTAGAGAGTTTGAGCTAATGGTGCTTTCTGTTTTTAGTTAAGGACCTAGGGATCTTTCTCTCTTCTAGTTTTATATCTGATATGTGTTAAATGGCACTGAGGAACCTGTTTAGGATGAGCACGCATGACCTTGAATGACAAGACTCAAGGTACTGGGATCAGACCAAAGAGCAAATTCCCCCTCCGTTTTGGCTGCCTGACTGGATGCAGATTTTGAGGTAGAGGCAGCAAAGCCCGATGGCAAAGGCATGAAGGAATAGCGCAGGTTCCTTCCACTGCTGTTTTCAGCCAGACGCAATACAGGCAAAGTCATCTCATCCTACTTGATCTGAATTTGCATGATAACAGATTGTATCCGTTTATCATCTCAATATACTTCACTCTTCAGATACATTTATTTAATGTATTTAATTCCTTTTGACGTGTGAACAGTGCAAAAACATCCTGATATGGGCTCTGAGTGCTCTGTCAATTATTTAAAATTACACCCAGAGTGCACTGTAATCTGCTTATCTCACCTTTCCAGCAACTGCTTGTTTTTAGAGATAACCATCCCTTTGCTTCTCTTCAGATCCTCTTCCTGATCTCTACCCAAGCGCTGGGTAGAGTGCCCACGGCATTAGTAGCCCTGGCTGTTTTTGACCAAAGCCAGGACAGAGGATTTCAGGGGGTTCGGACTTTCCTTGAAGAATGTTCTTGAATGCACCATCCTTCTTTACAAGGTTATGCATCTGTATCAAAGCCAAATCCAACTAAGACAAGTTACCGTGGGGAGGCAGTTTTCTAGAGGATGTGAAAATTAGAAACCAAATCTTTGCCTCACAAATGTTTTCCTAGACCGTAATGTCTGCTCCCAAGTATAGTAGCTGAGGGACTGACCCAGGCTATGGAAAGCAACCAGTGCTGTGAGGATACTTCTCCCAGCTCCTTTCCATGCACAGCAGCCTTTGGGAGCCTTCTTTCTTCTTATGTATCAGCCAGCTGAAGCATCTCACCGTCCCCTTGAAATCCTGTCCGTGCCACCCCTCCTATATGTGCCCTTTGATTTCAGATGCAGGTGGGAACTGGAGAAGAAAAGGGCAAAACCAGGGGAGTGAGGAGGTGGAGATCAGAGATATAGATGAAATGCAAGGTATAAGTGTGCCCTCTGCTCTGGAACCACTGTACATCGGTTCCCAAGTTTAAAAAAGGAGAATATGCTCTCACAGCCAGTGCTGGGGAGGAACTCTTGCCATTCCCTAACCCATCAGCATAGTTAATGGCAGCTTCTGCTACATTCATATACATCTACTTATTAATTAAAAATACATAGGCTTCAATTTGAAGTTAAAGTGACATATTTAATAGCATCTTTCAGAGCTTGCTAATGCTCAACGAGAACTTGATAGTCATAATAAGTTAGCATAATAAAAAATTTTGGTCCTAATGTTAAAGTACGACACATTATGCAACATGCATACAGATGAAGGAAAGAGGAAACCTCTGCATAATTTGTTCCTCTGCCTTCCTAGCTGTAGCAGCAGAGGCATTAGTCAGGTGCACTTCATTTCCAATCTGTGCAACGGCAGGAACAGCATTTATTTGTGCCACTGGGTTATGCGTGCATCCAAGTATCTGCATAACTTGATGGGAGAGTGTACTAAGGAAGAAGAGAGCCTGAATGTTCACCTGTGCCTTTGGATGTGCTTTCCCATATGTTTCTGGCAAACCTTGTATTATATGCAAAAATGTAGAGGTAGATGATCTGAACTGGATCTTAAAATTGGGCTCCCAGGGTTTGTGTGAATATGAAAGTCAATTCTAATTTAGGCAGGTTAGGAACTGCAATGAATTTTCAGTGGGCTAAAGTTAACAGCAGTAAGGTCTCCTCTTATCCCCAAATCATAACATTTCTACACATGTACTGTTCATAGCAATTTGGAAATTAATAACTCGATGTGTAGACAGAAATATGCAGCTTAAATAAATTATTTTTTTTCAGTGTTAAGGGAATCCTATTTTCACCCTATTTCAATATTTATGCATTCATCTCAGCTCAGGTATTTGAGAAACCAGCATCAGTTTCTGCTTCATGTCAGTTTTGGAGTCGGAGCCTCATTGTTTTTGGCAACTGGTTCCCCAAACCAGAGCAGAATATTTTTCTTGTATTATTTGTATGGGACTCCTGACATTAAAAGTTACTACAGCATTTGTAAAACAAGAGGCTTTTTATTTTTTTAAGATTTCACTAGCTATTAAACTTTCAGAAAATCCAGGGAGTTTTCGTTCTTTGATGGGTAATGATGTGTTCTAAAACACTTAGTGAAGAGTTCTCCCTTGACAAAGAGTAAATAATATTTTGTATTAACGGAAAATCCTCCAAAGCTTTTGTCTTCCCCGTGTTTATTAAATCTTAAACAAAATATGAGCCTTATAGTATTTTTTATGGCTCAGTTTAACAATAACTACTGTTTTCTTTTAACTAAATGCTTTTGTTGCACTGCATACTAATAAAAATAAAGGCATAAAAAGCGACTGTGCTATACAGTATTTTCTCCTTTGTTCCCATATGCTGTGAGGTCTGCTGTCTGCAGTGAAGATGAATTCACCAAGCTTAGAAAAAATAAAAAAGTTCACACTTTAGAAGAAAAGATGTATTTTGAAAAGGCTTGTGATGACCTCTGCTATGAGGAGCAGGGCAGCTTTCTATCTGTTCTTCAGTCCAACGCCACGTTTTTCCTCTCTGATTGTGCTGGTGCTGCAGATCTCAGTCTCTTACCATGGTTTCCTTCCCTGTGCAACTTCCTAAGGGAGTTCTGCATGACTCCCACGCAGAGTGGACTTGCGGGCAGTTTGCTGCTAGGCTCCGTAAAGTGGGACAGCTTAATCCTACTAATGGTGTTATTCCCTCACCTGACCTGGTGGAAGTCTTTTGCGAATGTGATCCCCCAGTCAAAACACACTCTGTGCACCTACAACGAGGACCCAACACAAAAGAACATTATTCTGCGTCATGTCTGAGCTGCACCATTTCCAGTGGGGGAGGCTGAGGTTATTACCATGCTTGTTTCTCAGTAGCGTACAAACAGAGCCAAAACTTGGCTGGGCGATACTCATACACAAGGTATTTGTACAGTATGCATGTGCTTGTACACCAACCCAAGTTGACTTCTGTCTAAAGATGAACTTTCAAGTGAACAGAAGCAGCTCCATGCTCAGCAAGGTGATGCCTTGGAAGTGATACAAGGATGTGGGAGAACTGGCAATGCTTCACTGCCACCTCAATTGCTCTGCCAGCAAACCAGGTTTATCCTCTTGAGCTTTCTTGATGGAAAAGACTTGTCAGAGTATCTGGAGGAATAGCTGGACCACGCAGCATGCTCAGACATAGACCCATGCTCTCAGCATACCTTGGGAGCTCTTTTGATGTTGATGGAAGTTTTGAATGTCCGAGTAAATGAGTGGGGATGCCAGGATAAAATTGGGATTGGGACACCTAATCATCAAATCACAGAATCATGGAATCATTAAGATTGAAAAAGACCTCTAAGATCATCTAGTCTGTCAACCCATACCCACCATGCCCACTAACCACATCCCTCAGTGCCACATGTACACTTTTCTTGAAGACCTCCAGGAACAGTGACTCTACCACTTCCCTGGGCAGCCAGTTCCAGTGCCTTAATCCCCAGCAGATGGAAGTTACAGAAAGGGAGCTCTGTGGTAGATGGAGGTGTGCCTCAGGTCTGTGGGCACTGGCAATGCATTTTGGGAATGCCATGTCAAAGAGCTGAGTTTTGCATTTATTCTTAAGTGGCACAAGGCTTGGTAGCATCTTTATTTTTACACAGTCTACATATAGGAAGGAATCAGGTCTTCTCACCACGACATCACCACCCACCTGTAAATCAACCCATTTCACAGCTTCCAAGGGTGCTTTCTGTGAGCGAGAGAGAGAAGAATGGGGTGGATGGACCCAGCGATGAGAGAGCTGTATCTACTGAAGAGATAAGAAGTATCGTAATGGCAGAGCCACTGAGGTGAGTGAAGAGGAAAGAAGAAAACTGGTATTTGGATTTCTTCCTTCTGGGTCAGTAACCTGAGACTAAATAGCCCCTTGCACCTTTTGCGCCAGGAGCTGTTCAGTGTGTCAAGATGGGAATTTAAGGCTATTAAACTCAGCTCCTAGTGCAATTACTATGCAGATGGTGGAAAATAAGTGCTGGCAGATTTAGTGTGGGTGCTTGGTGAAGCTTATATCTATAGAAGAGGCAATGGGCAAACACTGGAGAGGAAATTTCAATTTCTTCACAGCTCTGGAAGACCTGAGATAATCAAAAATATTCATAGAGGGGTTGTTTAGATTCTTCTTTTAGAGAGAAACTCTGTAAGCTGCTAGTCCCTCTCTGTTTTGCTGTCATGTACAGGTTATCTGCAAAGGGCAGATAATAGTCTGGGGGTGTATTTGCTGATTCACAGAGTGTGCTGTTGGAAAGCATTCCTTGCTGCCCTGAGCTGCCCTGGTTATTTCTCCCACAGCGTTCCATGCCCTGCTCTGAAGCCCTAGTGCTGCTGCTCCAGTCCCTTGGTCTGCAGTGTCTCTTGCCATTTGGGGACAGCCCTCAGTGCCAGCCCCCTCCTGACCAGCCCTGTTCTCCCAGACATGTTGTTATTGGCCAGGCTGAGCTGAACCTGCTGTGGATCAGTCATCAGGCATAATAACCTTTTAGAGTCCTGATGTGAATCTAGATCTAGGACATTATGCAAATTCCTGTCTTTCTCCTACTATCGTATATTCATCTCAGCTGAAGTTGTTTCTTATTTTGATTTCCCAGTTCTCTGAAGAAAAGGTTGCAAACCTCCCATTTAGACAGAGTTTCACAAAGCACTGAATTTTTCTTCTCTATTTACTTCTAGTCCAAAGCAGCCTTGGTAGGCAGCCTGACAGCAGGAGCTAGTCCCTGCATGAGCGCTGTGACTAATGAATAAATATTCTGTCTAAGATATAACATTTTTCAGTGCTGATTAACCTGAGCTGAAATGATGGATACTGGCTCCTGGAAACCGTGCTACTGGGGAGAGCAACACAAGCTGAATTTTGTGATGTGCTTTAGAACTAGGCCTTAGTAGCTGAGTGGGTAACAGCACCATCTACCATTTAAGCTCTTTGTAACCCTGCACAGTGGAGTCACTCCAGAAGCACGTGGGAGTTGTTCAGTGGCCACGCTATGTAGAAAATCCATCAAAGCCCAGTCACACTCAAGACTGAAAACCAGGCTTGGTGGCAGCATAAAAACTTGAAGAGGAGAAATAAATATCTGCTTAATCTTTCACAGAAAACAACAGTGGTGATTCAATGCAGACATGATACAGTGCAGCAGTGGCTTCATCTGTCTGACAGTGTAGAGAGAGAGGAGTTTTAGAGCTCTGCAGAAGCAACCACTTGAGTGAGAGTGCTGGAAAAGGCATGGCCAGTGACTGCACTGAATGGGTAGGGGTTGGACACAAGATCACCCCCACCCATCTCAAGAAGGGATAGCTTAGGAGTAAGAAACAGGTTGTGACCTCCATCTGTCACTCAGTGATGGCTTTATAGACCAGTCAGTGCAAAAGAGGGATGTTTCACACACACACAGACCTGGTTCTTCTCCACTGACCTCTTTTTTGCCTTGGAGAGAATTTTCAGATTTTTATATTGCTGCACTGGAACTAATGAGAGCAGCCTGATCAAGCTGCCAGAATGAATCAGGGGTATAACGCTGCACTGATATTCTAGGTTACAGTCTATTTTTTTTTTTTTTTTAAGAAAAAAACCTTTATATTGGTTGAAATCCGATTTTGTCTCATTTTTGCACTCAGTGGGGGAATTTTCTGGCAGTGTTTCAGTTTGGAGAATTTGCTTCCTGAATATCATACTTCTTCCAATCATAAATCTGGAGGGAGGTCAAGCTGGGCAATATTCCCTTCGTGTGTGAAGAGAGATACAAACTGTTTCTCATTAGAGAAGAGGTGGAGTTTGGAACCTCAGATCTGAACACCTTGGGTTGCTGAAAATGAGCCTTTCCCCATGGTTCTGCTCCAAATGTAGACTGGACTGGCTCCATTATGCTTTTCTCTGTAAGCTTTCAAAATATGGCTTGGTTTTGAATTTTTACAATCTTGTAGGAAAAAAAACCACCACCACCACCACCAACAACAAGAAAAACCAAATAACCAAAAAAGCTAAAGCAAAAACAAACCACCCCAGGAAATATCTGTTGCTTCAGTGTTCATCCATATGTACCTGAAGAAAGAACCATTTCAGCAAGTGCACTAACCACTAGGCACCTTTTCAACTGATTTACCGAAACAATTAAAGCTGTGTCTTGCTTACAAACATGCAAACACTTTCCAAGCTGCATCTATTCCCATCAGGATTGCCAGTATTTCCAGTAATGAAGTAAACCATAAGCAATAAAGGTCCTCCCTGATGGCAGCTTCTGACCCAATAAAAGAATATTCCTTAACCACTCCAAGGAATGTTTAAATTCTGTTAAGGAAAAAAATTCTAAGCTGAGTGAAGAAATAAGAGGACAATGTTCCCCAAGGATTAAAGATGATGGATTTCACCTCAGTCTAGAAAAACATGTAAGATTAACATTTCGTTGGGAGTTGGATCTTAAAAAAAGATCTTTTTACTTCTAACATTTGTCTTCTCTTTAAAGTTTTGAAATAACCCGAAGGAATGCAAGAATGAAAGCCTAAATATACCAAGCTGACATAAGAAATATTTCACTTAATAAGTAAATTTATCTTGTGCGTGGACTCCAGCTTTTTCTTACAACAGGCAAAGAGAGAAAGCACAGGGTTCGTGTTTTTCTCCTATATCCCACGGAGTTTGTATCAGGAGCTGCCTCTGATGAACGTGTTGTAAATCTTCTGTTTTGTGGTAGGATGTTTGTTGCTCTTATGGATCAACTCTGAGTCAAGAGATTGCTTTCAAAAAGGAAGACAGAAGTTGGGAGGCTTCTTGCGTAGCTTTAACTAAAAGAAAAAGCCTGTAATGTTAGCTCCATCACTACCCGATGGAGATAGACATTTATTTGATGTCCAGAAATTGGCTCTATTTACCTTGGCCATTTATCCTGGGATACCAGAAATCCCTCTTTGTAGAGTTATTTCTCTTCTTTTGACTAGATGGGGAAAGCCCTAACCCTAACTTGTTTATTACATCTACATCAAGCAAGAAAATCAGTCCAGTAGAAGTGGAAAAGTAGAAGCAGCTGGTGTTGAGGCTTTTCTGCTGTGCTACATAAAGCCTGGGGATTTTATTTCAGGCTAGATCTAGCTGGTCCCCTGGACCAAATGTCCCCATCATACATGTGATTCAAAGCTGTCTGAAGGATCAGACGTCAATTTGGTCCTTGTGTCTTATGACTGCCTTGAGGTTTGGATCACATTTGCTGCACTTCTGGAGGGGAGATTCTAGTTTAATATTCTCCAGGAGGAGTCTGGTTCATGAGCAGCAAAACAGCTCTGCAAACGAAGCCAATGCATGGTAAATTGATGACTGGGAGATTTGCTTCAAAATCCCACTCCTGTTCTGAAGAAAAATGTAGAGGCAGCCTTAATGTCATGTGTGGAAACAGTTCCTTTTGTCCTTCCAAGTATAACTTGCTTCTTCTGTGTGTGTATGAAAATATTTCCCACGAATGAGATTTCTGTCTTCTGAAGAGCTTTGTCAACCCACAAGAGCAGGAGCTGATGGAGAGTTATTTCAGCATCCTGATGGGGAAGAGGAGAGCAGCCATGGTGGATGAAATTTAGTAGCACTTTGTAATAAATGCATCATCCTTCTCTGAGGCTGCTACTCCTGTGCTGTTGCATTAATGGCCATTCCTTTGACTTCTCTGCAGGCAAGAGTGGCTGACAAGCTGGGTCCGAAGAAGGCAGCTTGATTTTCTCCCTGCTCCTTCAGCTGGGTGTTGTGCTGCTGCCGGTGGTTGTCTGTCATTGTAAGACTATCCCAGTTGGTTTAAATCCTTACAAACTCTTTGACTCTTTGACCTGCTGCAACAGCTAATTCCACAGGGTGTCTGCAGTGTGCTAAAAAATAACAGCTTTCTTCGCATCACTTCTAAATTATATGCCTTTTAGCTTCATAAAAATGTCTCTCTCTGCTCTGGAATGAGGGGAAAAGAGGAGCATTAGGTCAGGATTCACCACAGAGTTCATTTTATTCTTTAACTGCAAGCCACCCTTTAAAGTTTGAGCCTGCTTTCTTTAAAATTAAAGGCAAAACACCTACCGAACTGCAATGGGAAGGGTTTCAGGCTTTTACATTTCTCCTTTCTGTGTTAAAATCATTCCTAGCCTTTGTGATCTCTTTGCAAATAGAAACTTCTGCTCCCAAGGGAACTGCCACAAAAATCTGGCTGCAATCTGTTCACACGCTGACGAGTCCATGTGTTTGGAGATGCACTCCCAGTGCACAGCACAACCAGAAAAATAAACTCCACTTCTTTGGTTCTCTTCTTCCCTCTGGACGCAGACATCTTCATTTGGTTACCATCAGAGACTCCTGGCTCTGTGCTGGCAGTGAGGCTTCAGGCAGGGACAAACAAAGGAGTTCTTGTCATCTCTCAGGATACAAAGAGGATTTATAGCTAATTCTCTACAGCCAAACAGTGGCAAAAAAAAGTACAAAAAAAGCAAAGAAGTCTGTTCAGTCTTGCAAAGGCCTAGGCAGTCAGCTACCTGCTGACATTACCGGCATTCAATCAGTCTGCTTTCTGGTGTGGTCTCCCTGTCCACTTGGCTGCTTCTCACTGTGTTTTCTCCTCTTCTCTCCTTCCATGCAGAATTCTCATTGAGGTCAATGCAAAGATCCTCACCTATTTATTTCACAGAATAACAGTTGAGATGTGCATGTTCCCCTGAGTTTTGTCCTGCATCACTCAACCTCAGGGAGAGAGAGCCTGCAACGCGTGGCTGCTGAAACCAGAGGGTGAGGAGATGCTCTTAACTTCATAAGGACAGAATATACCCTTCTGTCTTTAAGGATCATGGCTATCTGGAGAGAAACAGTAGAAAAATAACCTTTGCAGAGTTTATATTTTGCAAAAAAATGAGAATATTCATGGGAACGTTCATGGCTGTGCTCGTAGCTGCTTTGTTAGGATCACTGATGCAGATATGCTGAAGCTAAGCATATGCTGAAGATAAGTCAAGCTCTGAGATTCAAGTCATTGAATCAGATAGGGAGTTGGATTTGTTCTGGCATCCCAAGTTTTCAGAAGGATTTGATTTTTTTTTTATCCCCAGTGTGGAATAAGAACAGCTTTGTCATTCTGGAAATTTGTCTGTGGGTTTGGAAAGACTTTTCCTGTGCCTGTTGTTTGTGGTCTTACATCTCACAGTGCAACTGTAACATTGCACTGATGCTGAGTTGCAGTCTGCTGTTTTAAGTAGCAAAATACAACAATATCAGGGTGGCTTTGTTCCCAGCAGACTCTGAGCCTTGGGCCCAGCTTTCAGCACTGAAATAAGTAATGTGTGAACAGGAGGTTGATGATGGATCTGGGGCACTCAGCGTATGAGGGACTGTGCCTACATAAGCCCTTGCTGGGAGAAGCGGTGTCTGTAGTCCAAAGCTCCTGTGGGAAGAGGTGGTGGTATTTAAGATGCTTTTTGAATTTCTCGTTTCTAGAACCAGTGCATCTGAGTCTGGCCTGTGTCACAAGGCAGCTCATAATAATGGCCATGGGTGTGCTTGCTATCTGTTAGAAGTACAGACTAAACACTGCTAAAAATGAAGTTCCAGTTTTATGGAAGTTCCTCCCATTTTACCTCCAGAATGGCCATGATGAGGGCTGTATTTTGAGGAGCACAAAATGCATGGAGGGAGTGATGTATGCATGACCTGGTTTCCCCAGAAAGGAAAGTCAGTCCCATCATTTGAGGCAGTGGGGAGAACGTTCCTGCTTGGTCTTGTATGCATACTGCTGCTTATAGGATGATGCTGAGCAGGGATCTGAATTATTAGGTGGGGTCCTTTGCTCTTTCTTTTATCTGATGAAAAGCATCTTCACAGCTCTAAGATCCATGGAGATGAAATATAAGGAAGACTCCCTTCCTGTTGCATGCTCTTAACCAGTTTGGAGGTCAAACTGGTCTGCCCTTCTTTGCTCAGCCCCCAAGTTTATGCGTTTTATAGCTAAATAGGAAACAGGTTCACCCAAAAAATGAAGGATACCATAAAACATGTACCAAACATTTACCAAACCTTCCTGAATGTTAAGGAAGTGGGCAGAAGGTAAGACCCTGTGCTGCCTTATGTGTGGAACATGGCCACATTTCATCCAGTAATTTTGGGTTCTTTGTACTCCAAGAAATTTGACATATAAGTAAGCTGTAATATTTTGGCAAGCAGAGTTTATGTTGCTGTATGAACTTTCAGTTTTCCTCCACCTTCATCCCTTTGTGGAGCCAACCGGGTGTTATTCTTATTTCACTTGTGACATAACTTGCCAGATGTGTCTGTGCCTCGAGGTGCCTCTAACATTTGTTTGAGGTCTGTACACCAATGTCTCGACAATGCATTGCACCAGGCTGGTAGTCTATGTCATGGTATTTAAAGCTGATAAGCTGAAATACATTGGCTGCTTTTATTTAGTAGCTGGATGATGTAATTGTCCTGTCTGCCCTAAAAATTGATCAGTCAGTGAAAGGCACATTTTGACCTGCAGAATGCTTATAAATGATTGGCCATGAACAGCGTTTGGGGTACTTGATATTCATAATTTATTACTTTGTCTGTTTGGAGTAGATGCTGAGGTCACGTGGCACATATCAGTTCCTACACTGGTTGGATCCAGCTCCTTAAGACTGGCCTCTGGACTGAATAATGGCAAACAATGACATGATGACTGGTTTAATAGCGTCCTTGAGGGGAGAATTCAATATTTCTCTCTGTAAAATTCCTGTTATAATTGCTTGCTGGAATATTCATGTAAAAGTGGCACCACTGCAGTCAAAACAAATCCCTTTCAGGCTCTGACCTGATGCTTACAGATTATTTTTATTTTTCAGTTTCTATCTTCATGAGCACAAGGTGACACAGTAATTCTGGTGCATATAAGCTATAGTACATCATGCAGTAATCAACAGGTTTCATATGGCACAATATAGACAAGAAGTCAATTTAGCATGATGAATGGATAGCCCAGAATCTGTGGAATTCTTGGAGGACCATCCTAGGCTGGAGAGATATTTTATACAACATTTGGAAACATTTGACCCTCCAAATGTTTTCGGTTTCTCCGTGCCACAATCATGCAAGGAGGAATCTTTGGAATGAAGAAGGTAATGGAGAGATGGTAACCGCATCACTTGGAGGTTATACCTCTGGGCTCAGGCCAGCTGGACCAGGCTTTATCTATATTTGAAACATGCACTGGTTTTAGATGTCCTCCAGTTAGCTTTAACCCCTTGCCTTGGCATGCAACAAATCAATGAGGACTGGTAGACGGTACAAGCTGGTGGTGGCAAATATTTACACCTGTGGCTCCTTCACTGGCTTGAAAGCTATAAAGTAGCAATGCACATTTTCAGAGAGGAAATGTTATCTTTCCATTTTTCTGCCCTGACTCAAGCAGCATGAGCATGAACAGGTACTCACTTATGTGTGAGACAATAGCGTTCATCCTTAGGATGGTTATTCTCTGTGTCATGGACAATGGAGTAATCTCATCTGTGGCTTCATAACTGTTGTGCGGCAGCTGATTTTAAGAAGCTGTCAAGATCTCTCCTTCCTGTAGAGCTGAGAGGGTATCAGCAGTGTAGGATGAAGAAGCTTAAATGAAATATATGTATATATAAGCATATGTGTATACATAACAGAAAGGAGGGAGGGGAAGGAATGAATGAAGGAACAAGTGAGCATCAAAAGCACTTAGGATCCTTCAGGATGAATGGTGCTACAGAAATATAAGATATTATCACAATTACTTTTATCAATAGTACAATATTCTCAGCTTGCTTACTTCATTATAGTCCCATTGCAACATTGATGTTGTCACCCGGCCTATTTTAAAATGGATTGGAGTTTAGTTTTATCTTTTGCTAGGCTAGAAACCACTCTGAGAACTCCAGCTAATGTGCTTTGGAGTGACAAAACAAGTATGTTTTATGAAGCTAAATAAAAGTTTGCTCCATCAACAACTTCAGAGTATAAACAACTGCCAGCCATCGAAGGGAGTAGACATCCTTTTATTTAATCGCAAATTAAAAAACATAAACCACCTTAAACACAGAGCTACTGTCACATCAAATCAATACAGTAATTGTGCTCCAGCAGTTGTAAGGCACACGATGCTCAGCATCTTGCATACTGAAAATAAATCAGTCACCAGAGCAATAAGCAAGTTTTATAATATATGAGTAGATTATGGTATATTAGCACATTTTGTATTGTATGACTGCTTTTCCCTATTTGCTGAGTGCATTTAATACATAGGGGGAATTTTGTCATCAGAAAGTTGTTAGCAGTTCTTTTCATTCTGGTGAATTCCTGTTAATAAGAAAATCACTGGAATGAGGCAAGAGATGCTCAGGTCACACTCACACCCCACAGCCAGGTTTTGCTGCACAGCCTGAGCTGTTCTTTGTAGTTTGTTAGCTTGCTGGATGGGAGGATTTAAAATATTTTTATTAAATAGAATCATGAAGAAATGTCTTGGAGACTGAAATCTTGGATTTTCCTGGATGGCCACCTGCTGGCTTACAGAAAAAAAAAGATCTTAAAACAAATGTCTTGAGTTTTGCACTGCCCTCATCAATAGCCCAGGGTTTGGTCTTGTTTTCACTTGTCTACTGCAAATGTCTCACGAGTATGGAGGAAGAGATGTTCTCCTGGTGAGGAGCGGTAACTCCATGGATCGCTTTGCGTAAGAACATTGATGTCTCAAACAAAACTAAATCTAGTTGGAAACTTGAAATCATACTGAAGTGCTTAAAACATCCTTTCAGACCTTCTTTACCCACCACTTTCCATTTGTGCCATTACCTGAAGGTAAGTCACAGAACTACCTCAGTGAAGGAAGACAAATGGAAGAACAAATTGCTTTCTCACTAGTGCACAGATGAGAGGACTCTTTTGGGTCAAAGATCATGCTGGTTGATTCATCAGATGCCTGAGAGGAGTCTTTGCTGTCCCCCAGTGTACAGCTCAATTAATGTTGCAATCTGACTTCTCTTGGACCTAAACTCTGGTGAAGTACCAACCAAATTGCCTTGCATTACAATTCTAAAAGCTTTCAGTACCTGCTATGTTATGAACAAGGCTGCAGAGAGGGCCCTCATAGAAATAGGGAATGATCAGGGAAGCAAAGATGTCAGATGCCTCAGGGCTCACAGCTCACCTTTTCTTCAAAAAGGAGACAGTTTCTGCTCCTTGGGACTGTTTCTGCTCCTTGGACAGTTTCTCTCCCTTGGGACTGCTCCTTCCCCATCCAGACATCTCTTAGCTCTGCTCTCTTACACAGCTGTCAGTAAGCACCTTGCCAGCAAGGCCAGTAAAAGGCTGAAAGCCTTCCCTTGATGGTGGGAGCCACTGGCTTTCACGGCAATGGTGTTCTTATAGCTTCTGCAAATGCTGATTTTAATCCACAGCTTTTCTCATGCTTCTTGTAAACAAAGCTTTAGAAGTGCCTGGCATTTGCAGGATTTAGCTGCAGGTAGCTCCTGCCTTTCTTCTTCCTTCTGTTCTTGCTGTTCCTGATAGTATAGTCCTCCTTCAACCCCTGAGTAGCCCCAACGAGTGCATTTTGTTAACTCCAGATGTATCGGTGCGTATTGCTGCTACAAGGACCATGCAGAGGTTGGGACAGGTTTGCTGTTTGATCACATTTCTCATTGCTGCTTTTTCTCTGAGATCCAGCTTACGGTGGCCAGATTGGCAAAAGTGAAAGAGCTGTTTCAGAAGAGCAGCTCTACCATGCTCTC
This sequence comes from Numida meleagris, assembly GCF_002078875.1. Taxonomy (NCBI): domain Eukaryota; kingdom Metazoa; phylum Chordata; class Aves; order Galliformes; family Numididae; genus Numida; species Numida meleagris. The sequence continues at coordinate 13,558,144 of NC_034417.1, read as the reverse complement.
TGCCAACCTCTGCAGCCAGAGAATCTGAAACTCATATAAAGCGTAATTAAAGGGAGGTTATTGAGGTAGAGCTGGAGAAAAGCCTAAAGGACGTTACTGTACAATATGGAAGTCAGTTTTTTCCTAGTGTTAACTGAGGCTGTGCCTTTCTCTTTGTGTCAGTATTTTAGTGCCCTGGTCTGAGAAAGAAGAAAAAGTATTGCACTCGGACACTAGGAAACCATTGCTGCTAGGCATTTCCCATCCACAAAGCTATCAGATATTTTACAAAGATGATTGCAAGCTGCTCATGGGAAACTGAAGCATAAAAATCAGAAAAGTGTTCCCCTGTGTAGCAGGAATGCTGAGTCAGGGCCTGAACCAGTGATGGAGCACCTGGTGGGAAGGCAGGGCCAACCCAGGGGAGCTCAGGTGCATGCAATGCACTGAGTGACTGGAAGGAGTGGAGCCAGGATCCACCCCTTCCCAGCCCTCATTTAAGGGTTGGCAGTGGAGGTGAGGGTATTTTGCTGGAGATCCCTGTGTACCTGAGGTCCTCTGAAGGTAAGTAGCTTCTTGCCTTTTTTTCTGTGCTGATTGCTGTTGCATTTGAGGAAGTCCTCACTTGTTGCAGCCTAGGACCTTGGTGCTCTGCTGTCATTGCTGTGCTTTCCATCGTGTTACACCCTGAAAGCCAAAGGCAAAATCAGGTGAAGAACCCAGGTGTCCTGAGGCTCCCATATGTGTTGCTGCCTGTGCCATATGCTCTTGCTGATCCTGAGAGCCTTTCACTTTCTGTTTGAAGGTTGCGCTAGGGGTTGCAGCTTGGGGAACTGCCATGGTGCTGCTCCAAAAAAAGCAAGAAGTACCAACCTGATGCAAACAGAGATTTATGGAGGGGATGAAAGTATTAGTGAGGAACTAAGGTGCCCACAGGACAAGCCCCAGAAGCATTTGGAAACCAGCCCTGTGTTCTCATCTTTAGCCTGTTACCTTACTTGCATTTCAAGGACTGTAGAGTGATAGAGTCAGTTTATCCAGATGATATCTGGGAGGTGATAAAAAGGAGTAATCAATTAACTCGAGTTACAAGTGATATGTAACTAGAAGCATATGGCAACAAGGTGCTGGTTTCTTGTGAAAATATTGCATGAGACACTTCTGCAGTCCCAAGCAACAACTATGTCAGCACTATCTCCGGGGCTTTAAGCCTCTCACTGTAGTGTCATCTATGCTGAGAGAAGGTCTTCTCGCAGTGGTGGTCACTGTCCTGTGTGGTCAAGGTCCTCTTTCCGCTGGGATTGAGTTGCAGGTGGCAGTGGTTGGGCTGGAACCTGAGCTGGATTTGCCCTGCTGGGTTCACACAATTAGGCTGCTTGTTGTTCTGGGCAGGAAGGGTGCCTGGGGAAGGTGGGAAGAACACATTTTGATCTGGGAGGGCTGGTCAGAACCCAGCTACGGATGCTGGGTGATTGAAGTCGCTTTCAGGTCAGCATCTTAATCTCCACTGAGCCAAAAAACTGGGAAACAGCAAGAGGGGGAATGTTCAGCTGGGTTGGTTTCAATTGACATCGTTTTTTATGAGTTGTGCTCTGGTGGCAGATGCCATGCATTAGTGTTATTTATGCATTAAGAGACCTATAATTGGAGACCAGCAAGTGTCCTCATCAGAGTTGACCTTATTTATTGAGGAGCTGACATGTGAATGTCAAATTTGCATCCATGATTTTTTTCCCCCCTCAATAACCACTCCAATATGCAAATAGTGAGTGGCAAAATAGTGAAAATAAGTAAAGCAGTTATTCTGGTTATCTCTGGAAAGATTTGTGTTTGCTGCAACTTCAGAGGCTGTACTGAGATCAGACTGTCACTTAATCAAGAAGTAAGTGAGAAAGAAAGACATTTCAGATGCAGGGATATGTGAATTGTAAATAGCCTGCAGTGCAATCTAAAGGAAGAAGAAAGTATAAAGCATATTACAGAGCCATTTGCAGTTCTTTGTTCAGGTATAACTGACGCTTACAGTTATTTCGTTAAATATTCTGTTTATATGCTTTTCCATCCTGAATAAGGAGTTATCCTGGTCCCTGGAGTGAAGGAGATTCACGAAATACCTGCATTCATGTGCTGAAAGCAAGGCATTAATGGAGCCATGTAACTGCAGGGTATGAGGCATCAGCAGGGAGAAGATCAAGGGAACAAACTGTTCCCTATTGCAGTGATAATTCTGCCAGTAGATGACACCAAATGAGGAGACAAAAAAAGAGCCTCTGGTGCTAGGTGTGATCTGAGTAGGAGAGCTGGAATTTCATGATAGTAAAGGTTGTGATCAGTCGGAGACCTTGGATTTTCATGTTTCAGAGAGCTTTGGGAAGGCCCTGCGCTGTGAGCAGAAGCTCCTGCCATCACAGGAACAGGACCTACTATCCAGCTGCTCTCCAATGACTCTTAGCACTGCACTGCTACGTGGTCCCAGGGATCACAGGGATTCATTCCATGCAGCTGTGACTGCCCCAGGCTCCCTGTAAGACTAATGGTGACAGATAAACGCTTCTGGATGGTAATTTGTATCCTCAGCAAGCTGAATTGCCCTTTCTCTTTTCCATGATTATCTGGACAGGTGATAAGACTCCTAATTTGGTGCCTGAGGTGGCTGCCTAACTTTGGTGCTATGAATTGCTCCCCTGGGGTTTGCAGTTACATCTCCAGGGACACGCAATAATAAAACAAAACAAACAGCCCAGGATTTTCCAGGCGCTCTCAGCACAGTCCACTCTTTGTGAGATCACAGAATACAAACCAACCTGCCTCAGACAGACAAGCCCCATCTGCGTTTTCCTGCTCTGTTTTCCTTGCTAATGTGTGCTCAGGGTCCTGCTGAATCCTGAGAGTCCACTTTCCAAATGGAAATACGCTACTAAGCCTCTGCTCTCCATGGAGGATGGAGAAGAGGGCTACCTCTGATGCTTAGAGGGCTAAATAGGTTCACTCCTTGCTTCATCTTAACAACTGCCCTTGGATGCAGTGTTGGACTGTCAGATGCTGCTTTTCTTTGCTGAGTACCACGTAGGTTTTCCAGACAATGGGGTATCTCTGCAGCACAACAGTGAGCTTTTGATACAACCAATTCACATTCAAAGTTTGTGCGTAAAGAGATGTCACATTGTGTCACAAATCTCCCAATTAATATTTTGAGGATTAATATTGAAATTGTTGGAGCACTTCTTTTTTTCCAAAACTTCCTGAGATCTTTATTTAGTTCAAAACAAAGTGGTGTTTTTTTTGAAGCTGTAATAAATTTGCATTAAGAAGGTTAATTGTATGAAACAGCAGACTGAAAAACATCTCAACATTGTTACACTTCAAACCATGACGATCTGATGCTCATTCTTTCCCTCCACAATCCTGTTTTTGGAAAACTGTCAGAAGTGTGACTTGAGAAGAAAAGATTCCTCTTTGGGTGCCTCTTTGGCACCTTCAATTGTGTGCGAAGTAGGAAAACACACTGGCTAGTGGTTGGCAGGGCCAAGTTGTGTACATGATGGGGTGCCAGGCATAGATCTACCAGTGCTACTATAAGAGAAAAATCAGGTCCTGTCTAATGCAGAGGTTTAATTTTCCTCCATCATGTTGTGTCAATGAGCACATCTATTTTTTGGATCCGTGAGCAGCGTGCTCGTATGAGCTAAGCTTATCCCAAGAGGGACAAGGGGAGAGTGTGGGATGAGCTGGCTGATACAATGAAGAAAACTACAGGTTTCACGGTGTTATTTGCAGAGACCTTATCAGCTTGGTTCGCAGATGACTGAGGGGAGATGCTTTCAAGGCCTTGCTGGCAAATTCATCCATGGAACTGAAACCTGTCAGCATGTGATAATTTGTGTTATTCTATATTTAGAGCAGCAAGTCACAGTAGCAGTTGTTCGTGTCTGGTCTTTAAAGTGTCAAGGAGAAAGCAAGGCTTCCTCAGACAGGTCTGGGTGTCCCTGAACAATCTCTGCAGAACAGATTTTGCTGCTTCATTTCACTTCAGTCAATAGCACCGTTTATTCTGATGATCAAACACAAAGTTAAATAAGGGTTGGTTGCAATTAACGTCTACATGTACAGACCTATTCGTGACACATCTTTCTCTCATCAGAATCATGATTCCTTGATCCAAATGGATGATCTTGGCCAGACAAAGGCTGTTTTGTGCTACCCATGGGCCTGAATGTTATCCAGGATCCAAAGTCCGTGGCTGGCCCCTTTCTGGACAGCTAAAACCAAAATTGCAGAGAAGGTCTGCCTTGTTTCTACTTGGACTTCTATTTCTTCCAAATCTTTCATGACAAAATATGGTTGGGATCTTGGTGTTCTGCTTGAAAATAATTTTTAAGTCTGATTTTGTCATCTGTCTAAGATAGTACTGAAAATACTGGAAATACTTGAACCCTCTCCACATCCCACACCCCCATTAATCTTGGGTCAAAGTGTAACATTTCAACACAATTGAAGCATTTAGTTCTGATGTCAGCTCTTAAAATAATATATTTTTTTTAACAAAAGAAACATCCATTTTCTTTTCAAAAGCATGTTTTGAGTAACAGCATGACAGCTTTCAATTCAGAGACTGTTACAATTGGGACATGCTGACATTATCTGTTTCATTTTCTGCAGAATTAAATCTCATGACAATCAGGAAATTGTTGTGATGAAAACAACTTTCTGAAAACCTTTCCCTGTCCCCCAGAAATCTGACAAAAATATTCTTCCCGTTACACCCCTCCCAACTGTGCTCTTTGCTTTTTTTTTTGGCCTGTCAGTCAATGTGAGTTTATGCTTGATGTCCTGGCTAATCCTTGGCTTCTTTTGCTTGGATCAGCTGTGTTGCAAACCTCTGTGCTATGTATACCTGTCCTCCAAATAGGGGCCTGAGGCAACCAAAGCATTTTCCATGAGTCATGGAATAGCCACCAGATAGCAGTACTATTCCATTTGGGACTGAAGCTATACAGAGATCCAGCCTTATCTGGCACCTCTGCCCCAATTCTCATCGCTAATCCATCCATTTCTTCAGTTTCTCAAATCTTTTGAAACAGCACAGGCGCATGGAAGTAGAAAAATAAATGGAAATGCTACCTCTATTACTTCTGCCATAACAAGTGAATATAAAACTTTTCACAAAAGAGAAAGAAATAATCATGACAGGATTCAGTAAATGCTGAAAATACTGAGTCACAACAAAGAACCCTAATTTGTCTGTTTTCTGTTTGTTTCAGTGGCAGGTGAAGGAGACTTGATTTAATTATTTTTTAAAGAGAGCGAGACAAGTGTTGATTTAGCAGTTTAGTCATCAAAGTAATTCCACTTACAGAGCTGCAGGACTCCAAAGAAACATATTCACAAGCTTGGATTAACATCCTGCATGTGGCAATGTAAAAGCTATGCCAGCTTTCTCTGTAGCATACAATAAAAGGTTTTTTTTTTGTAAGGAGGCTTCTATAGAAACTAGATTACAAAATATTTCTTAGAATGGAATGAGGCCAGCCAGTGAACAGAAAAAAAATTACAGAAAATAGTACTCATAATGACATTGCCTGGTGAATAAATTTCAGCATTCACAAGATCAATAGTAAAGTATGAGTCAAATTAAGAGGCAGATGCCAGGAGAACAGGAGAAATTAATTTAAAAATGAATTTTGAAGAGAAATGGAGACCTGGTGTGGAAAGAAGATGAGCCTGATCCTGCCAGGTGGCAAGAATTTCAGAGGAACATCATGGCTCCTGCTCTGGAAGCAGGAGTGAGCCTAGCAGGGTGCAAGGGGATGAAAGCAGCCCTTACTAAGCTAGCATAACAAATCCCCGTACACTAAAATATCTTATTTTTATATGAGGTACAGTGAAGTGTGCTTTGTACCGCCTCAGAGAGTCCCAAGAAATGCATCTTGCCCTGGTGACTTCCATGGCAGTTTGTGCTTTGCAGTAGTGGAGTGGAAGGGAACGTGCTGTTAGGTGCCAAGGGCTATTTTCCAATGTTGCTGGCACCTAATTGATGAATATGGAGTATGCACACACAAGTTCTCACTGATCCTTTGGCTGTCTGGGCTAACTGGCCCCATGGGCATGAAAGGCATGATTTTTATAGGTGCAACAGGCATCAAAAGGTAGAAGTATGTGTGTACAACCATGCCTGTCTGTATCCCACTTAAAGATGATAAACAGTGTAAAACATACATCCAAGAGAGCAGGTGTTGGGGCAGGCAGCAAGCTGGGCAATGTTTCTGCTCTTCATTATGCAGTGTCTCTTTCCTTTGCTCTGCTTTTCACCCTTGTCCAGAGAGCTGAGAAAGCGTCATAGTCAAAAAAGGTGAAATTATGTTGGCTGAAGATCAGGTTGGGGGTCCATTTGAAAGAGGCTTAATAGTCCAAATCTTCACAGAGAAGCTGTTGGGAAGGGAGTGGTGACAATCTTGTGTCCTGACTTTGGTGAGCCCAAAGGCAAGTTCTGAAGAAAAGAGATGTTTTGTCTCACACCCTGCTTAATAAAAACGACATCAATTTATTTTTGATTTTCATTTTTTCCATTTCTGTACCACCTCTTGTTTAGCATCATATGAACACTGTAAGAAAAACAGCCTGGCAAAAGAATTCAGAAGGGCGATCACTGTGCTTCCTTCCTTTTCTTATACCATTCACTCTCTCCAAGGGATAAACTGGAGATTGGTTATTAAGATGCAATCCAAGGAGCAGCTGGAGTTATATTTGTGAGGGAAGTAGTTGCCACAGCACTGGTTTTCATCCTCTAAATTTCTTCATAGAAGTTGAGAGCAAAATCCATTCTTCATTTTTGCTTCTTGAAGATTAATATCCCACCCTAGGTATGACAACCACTACTCTGACTGCCTCTCATATCAGTCATGCCCTTTCACAGGTCAAGCTAATCCTTGTTGTAAAGCTGTAAAACTTATGATTAGGCTCATTTTCTTCTGAAAATGCAATACTTCTGGTCCCTAAATAAACAAGAGAAAAGCTCTTGCTAATTTCTGGCTTCAGTGGAGAAGCAAGCTCCTAGCATTTAATATTTTTTGTCCATTAAAATAACTGCAATAATTACATAGTAAAAAACTGCTTAGAAGTAAGATAGATTAGCTCAACAGTTGCTGTACTGCATTTGTAGTTGATGAGACTTATTGTGTTAATCAATTGCGTCCAACTCAGACAGCAGAAGTGGAATGGGATGTGAACGTATCTAACTCTCAACGTTTGAAAGAATCTGGCTGAATGTGCATTGCCACTGCAGCCAGTCTAGAGGTAGGAAACAGGGCAAAGTACAAGCTATCATTTATACTATAAAAAGTAGAAAGAGATAGAACTTGATGCACAGCCCGATTCCAGAAGCTCATGAAATGTCAAAGAGCAGGTGCACATGAATAAGTGGAATATTTCTTTTTAGATCCTTCATGCAATTTTGAACACTGGCTGAAGTAAAATGAAAGGTCTACAAGCTGAAGACCTGTACACCCACTGGAATCAGTACACTATTGTAAAATTCACCCTCAAAACTTGCTCTGATCCAGCCAGTCTTTTCAGTAGCAATGGAATCTGTTGGCGATTTCAAAGAGGTTCCTGTATTTTCACTGAAATCCATACACAATTATTCTGCATGCTGTGATATATTCAGTTCACATATATACAATTCACTTTCAGAATCGGAAGTACTGGACTCACAGATGGTGAGATGCCATAACAATTTACATGATATGCTCAAATATGTGTTAAAAGTGATACAAGAGTGAGTCTCACTAAAAAGTCTGCTTTCAGGCGAATAGCAGCTCAACATTAAAAAAAAAAAGAAAATGGACTGTGATGGCTACTAATAAAATTCCTAATTTGTTGGTTTTTATTTAAAAATGATCTTGAAATGAAGCCTTCTCTTGTATCTGCAGTGGACCCATAGTTTAATTTGTGCTCTGGAACAGGAATAGGTCAGAAGCTCTTCAGAGAGTCCAGTGAAACAGTATCTACATATCTCTTGTTGGCATGAACAGCCACAGTTTTATAGCGCAATAAAGAATGTTATTCGGATTGCTTAGATACTGATGTCCTGTTGTCTTGACTCATTGCCCTGTTTTCTCTCCGAGTATTCATCAGAATGTGGATGGTGTTAATCATCACCTGCTTCTCCCTTCCTCTCTGCATTAAATTCCAACAAACTCTCATTAAAGAAAAGACTGTAATTGTGTGTAGTTTTTGGACAGGCTCCTTTTCACAACTCATTGTAATTGGCCTTCAACAGGAGAATTACGTATGTCCAAATTGGTCTGTCTATGGATTCTCCCAAGAGGGGATTGATGGCTATTGAATTTAATGGGATTCTTGGTGCCCGTCAGAGTTAAACACCGTGTGCTTATTTGATGGGACAAGGGTTTTAGCTTCTTATGTTTGTGGAACACTGAAAACATTTGTCAGTATTTGATCAATGATAAATAATATTGTTAATAAGGGCCAGGATGCAATGACATCTATCTTGCATTTTCAGTGCTAGTTAGGAAGATAGAGGTATATCTTTTATGCACGTGTGGTGGGATAGGATAGTAAATCATCCATTGGTAAATCCATGCTACGTGTCTCTCTTAAGGAATTAGGTCTGTCTATTATTTTTGACTCTTATGGTGGGGAGAATCAGATGGGTCAACATTATCCCCCTTGTTAAATGAATTATGACTTTTAATATTTCATGACATTTTTATGGCATTCATTGCTCATATAAAATGTGTTCTTAAACCTTGGTAGTTACTTAACTCCTCAGAATGGGGCAGGAATCTATACCCCAATGGTGCAGGAGCGATAGCTTCTGACTGAACCTTGTCATGATTCTGGGCAAAACCTCTGCTTCAGCTAAGCAAACCCTCAGTGCTGAACTAGCAAGCATGTGAATTTCATTATCTGCAATAAAGTGCATGAAATGAAATCAGGAAGCGCTTATTTGTCATAAACACCAAGAACTATTAAATCACTGAACTATGAGATGACACATTTGTTCCTATTACGTCTTGAAATGTGAGACCAGTGCATGTTGCCATCCCGCCTTTCCTGATCTTGGAGGCTCAGTCCTAGCATGGCAGACTGTGGACACTGCAATGGCAGAGAACCCACGTAACATGGGAGACTCCTGGGTGGCTCAAAGAGGGAGAAGAGAGGTGTAGAAGCAGTACTGCTCTTAATAAAAAACAGTATGTTTCTGCTTTTAAAGGTGTAAATCATGCACTTACAGGCAGGATGGGAAACAGCAGAAGAGTCAGGATTGGGAGTTGTAAAATCAGAGCAGTCAAAAACAGAAAAAAGCTGATCCTGGAACAATTAAATCATCATAAGATAAGGTGAATTCAGCCTCCAGCCTAGCTCTTGCATGTAGTTCAGTACAGACCTCTTTAGTATCTTCTCCAAAGTGGGACTTTAATGTCTGTATCTGTACCCCAGTTTTGCAGACATCAGCAGGATTGCTGAGGCACTGAATGTCAGAGGTAGAGGGGCTGGCAGTGCTGGGATCACTGCCAAACCAGCTGAGATGCACTCAGCCAACAAATGCTGATTCCATCTGTCCCAAGGTAATAATCCCAAAGAGCTGGTATGGAAATCTAACCAGTCCAACCAGAGTATGCTGGGGAAGCAGTACTGTAGGGATGCAAAACAGCCTCCTGGCCTCAGTTGCTGAGGAAGAATTCAGAACTGGGCATCCTCACATAGCTTTTTGTGTCTTTGCGTGCTCAGCTGCTTCTGGTATGCTGAAACACTGCAAGGGAATTATTTCCAGTAACATCCTTCTAGCATTGTATCTCCACCTAACAGGTTCTCAATGCTGCCCTGTCCTGGCAGAGTCAGAAGTTCAGAAAGGAAAAAGGGCATCTGAAGCATATATGCTGTTGCCTACTCAGCATTCTTATTTTATTTTGCTATTCAGTGGCTGCAATACAGCTAAAGAAGGCGTGCACAGACAAACAAAGTCTCTGCCCAAGTTGGCTCACGTTTTTACTTTACAATGCCACTACTTCAAGCCTCTGCCATGGATGATGATGTGGGCCAGTGTGTAGACAGACAGAAGATTTTCTTTCAGCATCTGCTAAAGTCCTTTTTACTTTTGAAAAATTGTTTATCTTCTTTTGAGTTACTTTTTAATTGATCAAATGTCTTTGGAAGCTTTGGGTCTGTTTTTCCTGCTTTGTCATGGAAACAAAAGACAGATTTATGGCTCCCTGTAAAACTTCAGCCTTGTTTATAAATTGCTTTTGATTGATTAAGTAATAAAAGTGCTTTTAAGACAGGGAGGTAAATCTAGTGGCTAATTGCTCAGTGCTTTGCATTGTAACCTTGTTACAGCAACTGGGCTGGACAGGTCTGTTACTTCTATCTCCACTCCCAGTGGAACCATCACCCCCACACGCTGCTGTGCCCTGACTGTCAGAAGACACAGACCGATAATTAATGGATCAGTAAGCAAAACAAGCGATGCAGCTGAAACACGAGAACAAATCTTCCCTTTCCAAAGGTGATTTCCTAGGTGGGGGTGATTTCAGAGGCAGGAACATTGCCAATTTCCAGCCATGGCCTGGAAAGGCTTGCTCTGAATGCAGGCCCTCTGCCTGACAGAGAGACCTGAGTAAAGGAATAGCCAGCAGCGAGCAGGCTGTGATAAAAGCTGGTGCAGTGGAGTAACTTGGAGACACTGGTGTGATTCACATGGAAGATGCTTCCATAGCTCAACTGTGGTTTTTTTTTTTTATGCAAAGTGGGGACTCGGATCACATTGGACTTCAGGCACCAGGATATATATTTCACAGGACTTAAGCAATCCTGGATTTAGGTTTACCATGCCAAACCTAAACTGCAGGACAGAAATAGAGGGCTGTGCCTTAATTTGATTCCTAGGCCAGCCTGGGATGGGCCCCGTGGCAAATGTTGGACGGAGAGACTGTTCCAGCAATGGTTTTAATGTGGTTCAGCAGCACGCATCCCAGGCAGGCCGTGCAGCTGGCCCTCCTGCCTGCAGCTCCCTCAGAGCAGTCCCTCTGCTGATGGGAGCCAGCACACTGCTAGATGATCCTTATGAGTCCTTTCCAACTCGAGGTATTGTACGATTCAGTGATTCAACAGCCCTCGCTCACTGCAAATACACACCACTTTGCAAATTCAGACTTGCTTCAAAGGCCTCGGCAAGGTACCAACTTCCTTCTTAGGGCCCCAAATCCAGCGGTGTAAATGCACTTCCACTCTCTTTTCTTTTTTTTCTTTCTTTTTTTTTTAAAAAAAAAAAAACAAAGTCTCTTGACTTCGTTGTTCATCAGTGTTGGAGGCAGGAGGCTGATTGCTGGGGCTGATTGCAGTGTCGATGCTGCTGATTACAGGGCCTTAATTACGATGATGAGAAAAGGACTAAAAAGTCACTGAGCCTTAAAACCCTCTGGGAACAGTGGGCATTGCTTTTGTGCTTGGACCAGCATCTCTGTCTCCTTCATGGATGCTCTATAAGATGTATGGTGGTGAAGGTTAGCTCAGAAAGAGCCTCTGTACCAAGGACTATGGAGTCCAATGGAGACGGCTTTCTCACAGACCATCTAAGCCCAACACCAGCAGTCCTGTTCTGGGACTGCTACACCTTCAGCAGACACCCTCTCCTATTCACTTGCCTGAACAGGTAGATGAAATTATCACTTGGTTGTTGGTTTTTTTGCACACCTGCATGGTAAAAGATGAACTAAAGGCAAATGAACCCTCTTTATCGTTGAAATCAAAGTAATGCTCTGACACATAGAGTCTGCCAGCAGGCAGACCTGCCTTTCATGTGCTCACAAACCTTGGTGCAACATGGCAAAATGATCCCCTGTGCGGAAGCTGGTGTCTTGGGGAAAAGAGCACTGCAGGCCTCTGGCCTTAAATATGCTCTTTTGTACTCTGTGTATCTATTTTACATATAACATATATATAATTAAGAAAATTTATCATACCCCATATTCAGTTGTAATAGCATTTACTCATTTATATTTGCACCATATTTGCATTAATGTCCCTGTCACGGCTTCATTATTATTATAGCCAGTGCTTGCAGGTGTCTTATCAAAATGCCCAGGACCAAAGCCAACTGGGATCTAGTTTACCTGCATTCCAGTCTAATGAGCAATCATATCCTTATAGTCTGCTCCCAGGTTAATGCAGAGTCAGACTGCAGATTTCAATTAACGCAGAGCTATGTTACCCAATCTGGCTGAAAATCGAACAAAAGTCATTGCTCCCTTTTCTCATTTACTTAGGCAAGGTAACAAAGCCCCTAATGAATGAGGCTTCTCTGGGGTTTAGGATCTCTTCAGACTATACTGCTTTAAAACCTTCGTATTACCAGTAAAACCCAATACTGCTTGACATAAGGAAACACCTGGACATTGACTGCAAAATGCACTCTATCTTCTTCCTGCTCCTGGCCTTACGTGTCCCTTAGCTGCTTGCATGTATCTCAAAAAGCTTTCATCATCCTCGCTGGATATTTTACACCTCTCTTTTGAAATTTAATTACATAATAGCTGAGCTAATCATTCCCAGATGTAATAAGTCACAGGGGACTGTTTTGTTTCCTCAGTCCCCTCCTAACACATGCTGGTTCATGCAATTAAGCAGCTCTTCTGTGTCCCAGTGGAGTGAATGACAATACCTCAGTCAGAAAGCTCAGGCGCTGATGCTGCCTCAGACTGAGAGCTGGCTTCTCACTTTCCCAAGCACTCGGAGAAGATTAATGAGTGTTCATACTGAGGGGAAAAAAACATAATATTTTATTTTGCTGGCAGCATGCACATACAATAAAAAGTATCTTTTTTAATAAAAATCAATGATGACTTAAAACGCACAATAAATGTTGCAACATTAATAAAAGATGCTACACGTAAAATTAGACTTAAATGTGCAGTTTTCCCAGCTATTTACAACCCGCATTTTGGGTCTTATCATGCTTCCAGCAGAGAGTGAAATGGTCTAAAACAGCTGTCAGATGGAATAAAATAAATACGGTCTCAGTGCAAATAAAACAAAAACAGCATACCAAAAATTCCTGACTGATCTCCATTGTCACCTCCTCACAAACTGAAGAGAAGTCAGCATGTAGCTCTGGAGCACACATGAACGTTATTGCCAAGCAGTGATGTAGGGTGCAAAAGCTGAAACCGTGAAAAGCAGCAGCAGGTTAAACAACGTGGCAAGGGTCTGCTGTCTGAATGCAGGGCTCTGAAGGAGCAGCACAGCATATCTGCCTACTTCAAGGAAGAGCTGTGTTATATGGTGCTCGACAGATGTCTGTGTAGCTAGTTCTTAAACACTTGCTGTGTTGGATGCTGCAGTCTTCTCACACAGTTTATTCCAGTGCTTCAGTAGCCTTCGCATTACTTGGTTTACCCTGGTGTCTGATCCTGGTGCAATTCAATTTGTTATGTTTTGTACTGTCTGCTCTGAACTCAGAGAGTATTCCCTTCTCTGCTGTAGCCTGTATGTATGACAAGCATGGGGTTTTGTTCCTCTTCTGTAAGTCAGACAGCCCCACTTCCCTCACTGGCTCCCTGTAGGTCACATTCTACAAACCATTGGTTGCCATTCTGTATTTGTTTTGTTCATCGTCCTTACTCATCACTTTTATGTTGAATTTTAAGCTTGACTTCCAGTGTAATTTCAGTTTCACTGAGTAGAATGTTGTGTGCAAATTTAATATGTTTATCTTCTATTTTTTTGTTCTGATAATTAATGAAAATACTGAGCTGCACCAGGACTGAGATGTACCATGTAGCTTCTCCACGCGTAAATTCTGTGTGAGGCATACCCTTCTCATCTAACAACAAACCATTTATTACTCTGGAGATGGCTTTTCAAACATCTCTTCACAGAAAATATGGGTATGTTTCCTCAGTTTATCATGTGAAAGTATAGTTAAAATCTTAGAATGCCAGAATGCATTGTGTCATCTTCAGGCATGTGGTCTAGAAAGATAGTAGAATAGTTTATCCTGTTTTTCTTAACATAGACACATAATCCTCATCTGGTAATACTCCAACAGTGGAAAGAAACTGAAGGATGGGTGTCGACGCAAGAGGGAAGGCTTTGCCACACAGAAATTAATTCCAGAAGGAGGGACTGGCAAGGGGATGGGGAGAAATAAGTGAAGAGCGGACAAGCAAATGTCTCTCTCAGAATCAAATCTAGTGCTCGTAGTAGTACTTTTTGTGCTGATGCTGTGGTAACTCTTAGGATGCACACAGAAAAGGGTAGCAACAAATATAGTGTTTATTCTGTTCAATGATATGTACCTATCTTACCCAGTGAAGCAAGCACAGCATGAAAAACCATGTGCCACACACTGGGTCAGCTTAACCAACCACAAGGATCGCTTTGGGCTGTAAAGCGAACCAGATGCAGTGAGCTTTTCTTCTGGAGGTGGAGGCCAAGATCTGGCACCTTCCAGATACTGCCAGTATTGTAGGGGAGGCAGATGACAAGAGAGGAGAAGAAGGACTCCCAGTTTGGTGTCCTGCATTACAAGTGCTTCTGAAGTCACTGCCTCTAACAATAACTCTGAAGAAGTAATTGTATATTATAGCTGCCACCTTCTTGCGGTGGAGGGGTTTCCAATGACTGTAGATGGCTTTATTTCAAGACCTAGTTAAATAGCCCAGTCCTGGAGACAGAGGAGGTGATGCCCCCTTTTTGCATCCCTTATTTTCCTCATTTATTTAATGTGCACTCCTTTGTGCACTCTAAATAATTCAATTCCATTCTTGATTATTTATACTCTCGAATACACAGCGACTTTTATCACATACCCTGCTAGTCTAATTAGTCTAACTAATGTTACCCAAGAGGGTTATTTTTAGCAATGTTAATCTTTCCTCAGAAGTCACTGCCTTGAGTTCTCTAATCATCCCAGTTGCTCTTCACTGAGCTCCCTCCAAGTTGTTGGCAGAGTGTACCATGCAACCTTTTATTGCTTTATTTTTGAAGATCCCCTTTGAGTTTTAATTCCAACAAGCACAAGATAGCATGGTGATGCTGGCTGTTACAATAATGCATCTATTTTGAAGCTTTGTTAAGAACTGAAAACCAAGAGTTGCAGCCCATTTTGAACAAAGGGAGTTGCTGACTTCTTGAGACTTTACCATCACTTCCAGTCTGTGAGATGCAGCGTGCAATTCCCAGCTGTATGCAGCTGGGTAAGGTCTGAACAAGGACTGCTGAATCCATCTGCAAGCAGATGCAGATTCACACTTGAACTTCAGAGCTTACTGGCCTGCGCTTTAGATTCAAATACCAGATTAGACCTCTGAGGAACTGAATAAGTTTTACCACAAGATTTTTCAGCCTGATACTCAAATTGAGAACACCTTTCCCATCTTGCATGCACCAGGCAGAAAGCAGTGCCCCCACCCTTATTTCGTTATATTAGGATTCATGTAACAAAGAAAATCTGACATGTGCTTTCATGCTCCTCCTTTTTCCAGAAACAGGCAGAGGCTGAAAAACTGTCCTTCTTGTATTGTTACCATGGAGAGAATAAAGCCCATGAACATTGTCATTTAGGCTTTTCATGTTATCCATCAGTCAGAAGCATGGAACAAGCTATATGAACCTCCCTGACCTGAAGCACAGAGCACATGCAGTACAGCAAAGCCAGGATATCCATCACTCTGTGCTGGTGCTCAGGGTCACCGCTCTCACTAAAGAATAACACCATTTGCAAGATTTAAATGCTCCTGCTTAGACCTCAAATGGAATTGGAAGACAGAATCCAAATCTAAGCACTGAATAATTTTGGGGGAAGCTACATCTGGTCCAGAAATGGGTCAAAATGTTGCAACTTGCCCAATTTCTCAAAAGCATGCCGACAGAAAGTCAGTGCTCTCTTTTCCCTTGTTTAACTTCTTACATTCCCATTACTTTGTGTCCCAACACAATTCCACTTCCAACTCAGAATGGGAACTGATGACATTGGTACCCAGTATCTCAAAAATTGACAAAGCCAGAAGTTAATCTTCACTTGCATAATTTCACCGATTCCAGTAGGATTTACAGCCCCCAGTCCCTCGGTTGAGAATAATAAAGCCACTGCAGTCTGGCTCTTCTTTATTATCCCTCTTAAAGTTTATGTCTTCGAATATGGTCTGGTTATGAGTTAACAATACTGAAAAGATCAATACCAGAGTCTGACTAGGGGAGCACAAAACATGTTCATAAAAGTTAAATTAGAATCATAAAATGATTATAGGCTCTGAGTTTTCTTTTTCTTTTTCTTTTTTTTCCCTTTGACTCTGCTGCCTGCTTTGGGTGGCTGTTTGCTGGCCGGTGGGGATGCAATTCACATCTGTGTTCCCCTTCTCTGTCTCCCATTATATCTTTACTCAAGGCACAAAGGGTTGGAGAAGGACTGTGTGCGGACCCTTCCAGAGGATTCTGTGGGCTTCAGGGCATGTTTAAATGCCCCTTATTTTTTTATCATTATTTTTCTAGCAGACTTCAGCAGATGCCTAATAGAAAGGACTTCAAAAATGACAGAAGTGAATGACAAATGCAAAACACATTCTCCATTTTCACTGCAAGAGCATTGTGGGCGGTGCCTGTAATGATCTCAGTACCTTTGCTGGATGATCCAGGCCAGGATGATTTCTACCCTTTTGCCCACCTCCGCAACACTTACCCCCCACAGAAACAACTTTGCTATATCCTTTTATTGATTTGTTCCCTTCGCTTCTTCCCATGAGCCATCTCAGCTTCGTTAGGGTCAGAATACATAACTAAGTTAAAACACATTGGGCACTTTTCTTGTAAGTCTATAGTGATGTTTCTGTGAATGACCACATAAGACATGCAGAAAAAGCCAATCCCAGCATATTGTTAGCAATCTTGTGGTCCTGCATCTGTCCCGTATCTGCCTTAGCTACTTCTGTACTCCCTGTTACTTGCTGTAATTCTAATATACTCACTTTTGTCGTGTCCAGTGAGTGCAGATTGGACATTTCCCCTGATTATCAGATAGCAGGCAGAGGCACAGGACAATAAGCTCCCTCCCAGTTGGAAGCTATGGGGTGCAGCACAGGATGGACGAGCTCCTTAACATTGCAGCACCTTCCCCAGCCTCTCCTTGCCTTGCACGTGTGTGAACGTGAGCACGCTCCTGCACGTGGGCATATCGTGTGAAATATCAAACTGCTCAAGAACTACCTGAAGTAACCTTGCTCCCGCTTCTAACAAAAAACGCTGTGCAGTGATTTACATTCCTTTGTAATCTGATGCAGTGATTAGCAAATCTCTTCGTTGTATTTTTTCCCTTTAATGCAGCAACCAACGACCCCTGTGCTGGATGTGAGAGAGAAATGTCAGCTCTTCATGTGGAAATGAGTCAGCCAACCATATGTAAACATCAGGGGGAGCAGCGAGCATGACAGAGACCTGAGTGAGGAGAACATGAAATGGGCTTTAATCTGATCACAAATCTTGCTTCTAGGGAGGAGAGCTGCATGCTGCCAAGTGCCCTAGACAGCAGAGACAAGTCCCCAATTATGGATGCAGACTGAGAAGGATTAAAAGAAAGAGCTGGCAGGTAATGATATTGTGCTACTTTGCTGTTGCTTAATCTCTGATGCCAGCCGTGGTACCCTATATTAGCCCTGTTTCTCATCACTGTTGGTCCTCTGCTTTTTCCCCTTCCTCTCCCAGCCACTGGAGAGGGACACAATCAAGCTGCCCTCTTGATTTATCTGTGGTGCCCTTGTAATTTGATGGAGATAAACTAACTTTGATTAGCACGTCCCATACATCCTACCAATGGGCACTGAGGAAGGACTGGCTGGTTCCCCTTCATCTGAGGGCAGATTTCCGCACCCTTGAACAATGCAAGACTGCTGGGGCAGTTGCATGGCTGCTGCTCTGCTCCTCTTGTCTGAACCCTGCACATGGAGCAGGGAGGTGGTAGGGCACGTACTGGGGAGATCAGGTGGCAAGAACAAGCTGTACTCCAGAAACTCCATTTCCAAAGGGCCCATCTACTGCAGGGATGGTATCCCTTCTAGAGAGCTGTAATGCCTTCAAGTGCAAGGCAGAGAAGAAGGCTAAAATATGGCATAGCAAGAAGGCAGGGAATAATACGGGTTATTTCCAACAAGTAAATTTTGGGACAGGAGGACAAAGTCTCCAAGTGGGCAGTTGGGGGTGCATGGTGGTGGTTGATCTGAGAACGCTTGCTGGAGGAAGGGCAGTGAAGTGGTGAAGTTGCCTTAGATCACCTATAAGAGAGGAGAAGGGAGAACCCTAGATCAGGTGCAGGATGGCCATCGCTGCTCACAGAGAGGGGAATAACCAGGAGCTGTCTGAGAAGAGATTTTCCAGTTTCTCTTAAAAGACAATAATGGGTCTGCCTTCAGGGATGTAAGTATACTTAGGGGACAAAACGTGCAACGCAGTGCGCTCAGGTACTGAGGACCAGAGTTTTAAACTTCTGTACTTTCCATAGTATGTCCCCTGGGCAGATTCCATCTGTGTTATTGCTCACCACCATACCTATTGTTCAGCCACTCTTGTGTTCCCAGATAAAATGAAATGCGGCAGGTTCAAGTTCAAAGGCAAAACCTGTTAGGAGACATCCACCAAGCTCACTATTGCTGCCACACACAGGGTATGGGAATGCTCTCTCACTTCAAAAAGTGCCTGGGCTGTGCTGGCATAGTAGCACACCACAGTTTGTAGTTACCTGCGGTCTAGCAGCCAGAGGAAGCTAATGATGATTAGTCTTGCAACCAGATTGCTGCTGTAGGCATCTTTGGTCTTGGGTCGTCTATCTGAGTGCTGTTCTTGCAGTCAGGAAGGGATCGGCTGTGAAGCTTTATGCAACCGCATTATCCCTCTTCAGAACTCTGTGCAGTAGCTCTCTAGCTCTACTTCCTTAGGCATTAATGGGGAAAACTGCATTTCTCTGCTCTGACCTTTGGATCATATTCTTTTCCCCATGCTGCGATTATTGCAGATCAATGATTTTTAAGTGCTGACATAAACACAAATTTTACAGCTTGTTGGTAATAGATACTGCTTATTTCAGCAGCATTCCTCAGGAATATAAAATTATGTTTACACTTATATGGCACCTTTCAGCTGAAGAGCTCAAAGTTGCAGAGCCACAAACATTCCTTGTGATGTGAATCTAATGTTATTGATGAAGACAAGAGAGCACAACGAGATTGAACATAACAGCATAAGAACAGCTCTTCTGGCTCTACCAGCTCAGACTGAAAGTCTGTCTAGCCTAGTACTGTTTCCATGTATGCATGCCTGCTAGAATGCCTCCCTGGTACTCCAAGAGCTCTTTGTTTCCAAACATCTATGGCTCTAAGGTTTTCTAAACTGTATCTGTTTTTTATGTTAATGATTCTGAATAATAACTATGGAACTATTCACAAATCCATCAAGATCCAATAGGACTCAAGGAGCCAGGAGGCGTCTTATCATCAAATTAATGACGCGAGCAAAGGGAAGAAGACAAAAATGCAGAAGTCCATCCATTTAACCATCACACCATACTCCTACCTTTAAGAGAAAGATACAGAGGTATTAACATTGCTACCTGATTTTCTCAGGTGCTCCCAGACTCACCAGGAACTCAGTGGTAATGCTGAAAATTAGACCTCTACCTGCAGATTGATCAATATGTTTTGTTATGAAAAGAGATCCATACTGCAACCTCCAGGCATATATAGGAAGATGTTTTAAATGAAAAATGATGAGAGTAGATTTCCAGCAAGTACAGAAGAAACTAAAAAAACCTTTTGAAAAAGCACACTCTGTTCCCAGCCTTGCACTTCACTTGCATTCTCAGTGTTGCTGGAGAGAGCTGGGTAAATGAAGGTCACTGCAGTTACTTGCAAAAGTGTCTGGAGCGTTTCTTCTAAATGAAAGGCTACTTCTTTCTTTTCTTTCTGGATTATGGCTGAAGAGATCTGAATACTGCAAAACCCTGGGCAGGTAGCCCAGCACTGAGTAGAACGATGAGCTGAAAATATTTGAAACTTTGAATATTCCTCTTTTTCTTGTGATTATTTTGTAAACAACACTTACAAAGAGCTACACAGCTCTTTTGAAGCTCAATTCACTAGTGGAAAGAGAAGGGTGATTAAAAAAAGTCAAAGACCTGATTGTTTGGGAATTTAAGAGACTTTAAAGATTCCCATCGTTGCTGAGAGGTCAAAATCACTTTAACTACTTGAAAATCATTAGCAACTAATGGACTTGGTTCTGAAGGAAAGCATGACCACACTAGGGGATCTCATGCTAGTCCTTCTGTCGCGTTATCTCTACCATTAGAAATATTCCCGCCCCCTGCAGGGTGTTACTGTCTCTTCCCCACCATTTCCATGGAACAGCTGGAGATCTCAAAAGGCAGCCCAAGCCAATTTTTTTTTTTTTTTTTTAATGTTGCCTGCTTTATGTTGATTTCCCACTGTGTTTCTGGGAGGCTGGTTTAGGGATGCCGGAGAAGCCATTTTGAGAAGATACAAGAATCCCTGTATTTTTGTCTTTTTTAAAGAATAACTGGGAGTCTTGCCTCTAAGTCTTGGTGGGGCTACAGGTTGCCTGAAAGTGGGCTCCCCCTCAAGCTAGCAGCCTTAACCAAAAAAACAGAGGCTGAGTATGCTTTGAGGCTGGACTGTTGTCTCCTGGGTCACAGCACAGGCTTCAGCAGAAAAACACCATAGATGTTTTCCCTCTTTAGGCTTTCTGTGGGAATATCAGAGCAATTGTTAGTCACCCAAGGCTTGTCAATCTGGTCCATTTCACCAAGACTAAATTTGTTTTGCAATGTGAATAAATTAAGACAGAACTGAAAAATGTCTGGATGAAGATTAATTAATCATTTAGAGAGTCCCATCAGCTCTCAGGGCTCTACCATGGAGCTCCCGCAGCATCGTTAGTATGTTCTGAAAGGCAGCCAATGAGCAGGATCTGATTCACTGCCCGAATTAATCTATATGAATGGCTGTGGGATCCATTTGAAAGCAGCACTGAGAATTGGCCTATAAAAAGACAGCCTGATTTTTTGCAGAAGCTACTTTGGGAAATGAATGAGGACTTTACAATCTCCTTCAGCCATAAAAAAACATACACGTCTCATACTGCTGCTTGCCTATTTTAATTAAACCAATAATTAAATTTTAATGAAACGAAGGTTTTCCTTAAAAAAAGAGGCAGCAGTGATTGAGTAGTTTTTACTTGAAGGAGGGAGCTGAAGTGGATGTATCAGGCCACTGGGCTTCCCTCCTCTAACAAGTGTTGGAGAAAATGCATGGCAAAACGGCTTCATGTAATGAACTGCACAAGAAACACTTATGATAATGAAGTCAAGAGGCAGCTCTCCTTGGCTGTGTTTTTTTTTCCAGCTTCTCCCAGAATAATGCTGTATTCTCAAGGTCTTGTCTTGTACCTTGGAGGCCGCTGCTGCACGAAGTCCTTAGAGATGCCAGCACTGTCACACCAGCTGCCCCAGGCACAGGTCCGGTGCTTGGCTCCATGTTGCAGTGAGAAAGTTGTAGACACAAACCACTGTGGCCGGTCTTAATTAAAAATGTCCTTTGAGATAACTTTTACTTAGAAATGAGTTAAAAAAAACCTCACAGTTTCACTGAGCCCATCTCCAGAGTAAGGCAGGTTCACATACAAGCTCACAAAATGTTAGCCAAAGGCCAAAACAACGCAGATGTTCGGATGAACACACAGCATCAGTGATAAGGTGCCTGAAATGCACACAAATGTGCATGCAGCATCAGACTTTTTGACTTTAGGTAGAAAAATGCAACTGAATAGGTGATTCCTCTTTCCTCCCCAGATGTGTCCACCTTGAGTTTTCCTGTGGTGACACTGTTACCTGTATTCTCCTTCTGCCTCTGCCACTGATGCTCTGTGTGTCCTTGAGAGACTCCTCTTCATCTTAACAAAGTGTAAGCTGGAACAAAAATGATTGCCTGGCTCCCAGAGAGGGAGTTGTGAGAGCTGATGGATTAATATTTACTGCATTTTATACACGTCAAGAGCTATTGATAGGCACACCAGGGAATGTACCAGGCACATCCAGTGCTAAAAGAAAGAGCTGCTGCAGCTTGAATGGAAGGACTCGCCTGGGGATTGTTAGTAATTATGTAGTGTTTGTAGCAACCAGCATCAACCTATGCAGAAGAGGCCTGCATTGCTAATATTTCTGCATTGGGAGGCATCACTGACATACTCAGAGATTACGTGAAAAGAGTGTTAGATCATTCTTCTTCTAACAGCATTTCCTTCATTAAATTTACTTTGGAAGAACGGTGGGCCCTTTCTGAGTTCATGCACTCACCCTAAAAACTTACAGACTCGTTGGTCTATTTCAAAATGTGTTTTACAGAGAAGCAGAAATTCCAAAGATAGAGTAGTTCGTAGAATTTTACTAAAAATGTGTGGCTGAGTAGAAGTGAGACATCCACTGTGTTCCACTGATGAGAAAAGGCTTTTCCATCCAACTCAACAGGCTTCATGGCTCAGGGAAGTGTGAGAAAAGGGAGAGTCCATAAGACTGCATGAGTCTTTTCAGTTGGAAAGCTCTACTCAACAGGATGCTAAGCTTCCTAAGGAATTCCGTTTCTGCTTCCAGAAATAGTTTTAACCCAAGAAGATTTCCACAATGTCTGCACTTTTACAGAGAGGCTCTCCTGAAATTGTATCAAGCCATTTTCTTCAGCAGGTCTACACAGGTTCATCCAAGGAGGAGGAAGAGACCACAGTTAGGAAAAATAAAATGTGTGATGAGAGAAGAGCCAGAGCCTGGAATCACAGGTAGGGTCTATGGGCATAACATGGCATACCTTCAGCTAGTGTTTCCATTCCCTTCATGGATGCGGGAAACTGGACCAGTTCTCTTGAACTGTTTCTTTCCAGGAGTGTTTGCAAGAAGGCCGAGAGGTGGAATGTATTTCTGAGTAGTGCAGAACAAGCGAAAGTCAGAAGGACCTATCCTTCTAAGAGACTGTTTTGAATTGCTTCCAGAGCCAAGTCTCCCAGGAACCCTCTGTGCTTCCCATCAGTCAAAGCAAAATGTAGACAAATGCTGTCCCTCAGTCTTACAGCTTCTCTCTGCCTCTGAGATGATTTCCCTCCCTGCAGTGCAAATTTCCCTGCATTTCAAATTTCGTTGTGTTCCTATTCACAGGAGAACCATTCATCATTCAGGATGGAGAGAATTTTAATGATGCAGGGTTGTAAATAACTGCCCATTCTCAGTTCCAGCTGTGCTTCTCATGCAGCCCTTAGCAATGACAGTCTGCTTCCAAGGCCTCCGTAGCACTGACTCATTTATTGTGTCACAAACCAGCACCCAGGGTCAGTCTTAGCAAAACCTTAGTATATATGCAGAGGCTCCAGCCTTGGAGAATTCAACTCCAGACTTAAAGAAAGCCAGGGACAACAGGATAGGAGTTCTCTTGCCATTGGAAGAACTAGACACAAGTGCAAATGCCAAAACAGACCAAACACACAAAAAAACACCCCCTCCAAAAAAAAAAAAAAAAAAACCAACCAAAAAATACCCCCCAAAACCACCTGTTGTTTTCTTTAACATTTCTGCCTTGTGATACAAGGATAATGGAGGAGTTTCCCTGAGAGTTTTTCTGTTTGCACCCGATTACATTTGATTTAGAGAGCAGTCGCTCCTATGGCTTCTGATGCAGCTGGATGTTTGGTAGAGAAAGTCATTCAGTACTGATCATTAAATACAATTAACAAAGTTCAGTAGCCTGCTGTTGCTGGAAGCATTGATTGCACGGGATAAAGTGCTTGCAAACTTACAGGGGGTCACTGTATTTACTATGGTGAAGGTCAAGTTTAGACATCTAGTGATCAAAAATGGATTCTCATTTCATTAGGTGCTTCCTCTCTCTCTGACTCTCTTGAACGTGTCCTTCAGCTGTTGCCTCTGACAAGCTGCTTCGCATAGCACTAGATGTGAGCTAATAGCATAGTGTCACCAGTTGTCTGTGATCTATGCCATCTTGCGTTCCTGCATTTTGCCCTTTCTTTACTTTTTGTTTCTTTATGGGCATTTTTCAACCAAACCAGCATTGGAATGAGCTGGAAGATGACTGTGATATTCATTCATTTTTGAAGCCTGTGCCAATCAGAGCAGAACAAGAGGAAGCAGGATGGGCTGAAAAGGCGAACAAGCTTCTACAAAAATTTAGATGGGAAATACATCTTGAAGTCAATTCTCTGTGTCCTGATATGGTATCACCTATAACAGCCCAATTTCCTCGTTTTTCTCCACTTGTTGGACTTGTTAATGCATAACCCTCCAGATTGCTCATTTGGTTTGAGTTCTCTCCTTCTTCTCTGGTTCTTTGTTTTTGCTACATTTATTTTTTTTTTCTAGTGCCTTTGCATACTGAATATTGCTATGTGTGTCAGAGACGCTAAATGTGAGACAAACAGAAGAGACAGATATACCACAGTTTGTTCTGCTAATGGGAACACTTTGTGTACTGCTGTGTCTGGCTGCCATGAAGTCCGTTTCCTTAAACATTCAACAAAACAGATTCTTCCCTGTCTTGCACTTATGTCTGTACTCACACTTTTGCAATGTGGGTGCCACATAAAACTAAATTAGCATAGAGACATTTTAAGCAGGCAAAACTGATGACACAAGTGACAAAGTAGAGGAGAACTAGGTTGTTGGGGTTGGAAAAGTAATTGTTTCCCTTTATAAGCAATCAAAAAGCTTGACACGGGTACGTCTGCAGGAAAATAGAGAGGGCATTTTGTCCAGTAGAAATATTCACTGAGCTGTAAGTGGCAGAACAGGGACCTTTGCCTTGTACTGTTGCCTGAAGACTTAAAAAATGCAATTAAGGCATCAGTGCTGTTAATTTAACTATTGCGTTATTATTTCATCCTCCTCCCTTGCTTCTTCAGCGCATCCCTGCTGTTGTCCTTCAAGGTGATACTAGCATGATGGGCTTCTTGATGGGAGGTAGGATAGTCAGCCCCCACTGTGTGTGCTCTGTCACTGGGCAGAAGACTTAGCAGCCCAGCAAGGGACTCCACCTGCCTGCATCTCAAAGCTTCACCAGCATAGCAGGTGTCTCCTCCCGCAGTGCACTGGGAACTATCAGCAGCACAGTGGTAGATTGGATCCACCTGGAGCAGTCAGTAGCGGAGCAAGTCTTGTTTACCTTCTGTATCTGAGGCAGTGAAGAACACAGCAAGAGGGTTCGTAGGGACAAAGTGGGAACATCTGTCAGCAGTCAAATGGTTAAATGCATCTTTCTCACGCACGTATGCGTGTTTAATATATGGCTGGCTTTTCATGAACTAGATTTAAATAAGAGCCCAACAAAGTATACTTCAGAATATTTGACAACCTGTCAGGGCATAAGAGACACACTTTCTACCTGACAAACGAAAGCTTTTATTCTTAGATGAAGGAAAGGACAGCATGGCGCTAAGCCAGCATGTTTCCACTCCTGGTTTATGAAACAATTCAACACCAAATTGTTCAACTGCTCAGAGTTTGATTTGACAGAACGTTGTCCGTTGTTATTCCAAAAGAGATCCAAGTCACGCAGAGGTCATGCAAAATCTGTTTGAGCCTGGGCTGCAAAAGCAGTGTGTTTTCAAGCCTGGGTTAACATATTGTTATGGCAGGTCTCTTTATTTGATTCTGTTAATGCCTTTACAAATAGTGTAGGCTTTAGTGACCTGGAAACAAAGAAGTGGGAGCATGTCTGTCTATGGGACCATGCCTCTCAGCACCTGTCAGAAAGGACAGTGACACAAGAAAATATCCTATATCCACCATCCCTATGGTCTTATACATCTTATATCCTTGGTCATCATGCTGCTGCAAAAATGAACCGCTGCATGCCCCCCAAATGATGCTCCCAGGCCCTGCCACTGTGCAGCAAGAAAATGAAAGGTGGGATGGCAGGGGTGTCTCCAGAGGAGCAAACCTCTGATTAAGCCTGTTATCTCCCTCTCTGCTGCAGGCACTGCCTACAGTACCAGCCTCATATTAAACCAGTGTAAGGCCAGCAATTTCCAGTGGGCAGTTTCTGACCCAGAAGATATTAACTTCCCATCCAGTGGCTGCAGAAGGTTTGGGTCACTTCCAGAAGCATCTGAAAATCAATTTCCACATCACAACTTGTGTTTTCTTTCCCATTTTAACCATTTCCCTGCTGTAGAAGAGTAAATATTTTGTGTGAAGGGGGGTTGTTATTCAGAGAGGTAAACCTCTGCGTAGGCATTTATAAACAGAATATCATCTCCACATGTATATTGCTCTGGTGATCACTTCTGATAAGCATTGTGCTTGAACAAAAGGCAGTGAAAATGAAGGGTTTGTTAGAGAAAAGAGCATACAAAATACTACTACTGAGAAAAACCCAACAATATCCCCTTATTAATATATATATACATTTCTTGGCTATGTAATTTTGACAGGAAAGCTCATTTCTATATTTAATATAAATGAAGCATGGACAGTTAACTTGGTTTTTTTTCACCGTGATATTTCAATTGTGTTTCATAAAACTCAGGCTGGCCTTGGAATGAATAATTTATCCAATTAGGGTTTTTTTTTTCCATTTTTAATGGAATCTGGCTACTCTCTTATCTGTCTCACTGGTTTTAAAATTGAAATAATCCTATTAGAAACCAGGTGTGCAATGGGAGTGCAAAATTGGCATCATTTTTATGAGAATCAGGGAAAAAATATCCTCAGGTTAGTCACAGGTTTCCATGCTGATTTTTGGTACTTGGACTTTATTTAACACTAATGTCTAAAAACTGAATGACTTCTGCATTTCTCTGGTATAGACTGTAGATCAGAAATGTGAAGTTTGGCTGTGGCTGCTCTCCTTTTTCTGGTGACAGTCACTCTGGTCCTACAGGTGCCGTATTGAAGTCTCCAGGCTAATTTTTCTTTAGCCTGTGAATTACTTTCAAATGCAATTCAGTGTTACACGAGTAACAACAGGCTGAATTCTGGTTTGGAATCAAAAGGAATGTGAAAATAATGCTGGAAATTTGTATTTTAAGATGTTTTACAGGATTCCTACTTTTAATTTACAAATCAATAATATTATAGCTGTTAAGTATCTGACAGTATTCTGTCCTCCTCTCATCATTTTCTACACAAGGAAAATGTCCAGATTCTCTCATCCGTGGAGATTTTTAACCTTGTACTATTCTAATGCAATGCTATAGTTTAAAACATTTTTAATTTTTGTATAATGCTTCTGAATTAGGGTTTGCACATTTTATAGCTTTACAATGTGTCAATAAGGAAAACTTCAAATTCGCCTTTTACAGGTAGGGGAAGTATAGGCTTAGGCACAGGAACAAGTTTCTGTGGTTAGAATATTATGTAGTGTCAGCTGATCCATGATAACGATTTCTGCATATGCTCATGAAATGGAATAATTGGACTGAGTGCTCTTCTAATGCAGGTAAAAATCATCCTGAATTATCTTACTTTTGCTATGGGTTCAAAGTGTGAGTGCGTATTTGCTGGAGATCAGATGACATTTTTAACTTGTTTGTGCATCTTCACCTGGGGCACTAGAGAAGAAAACTGCTGGTCAGAACTTGCACAGCAACTGCGGAGAGCCCAGGGGTCCAGCCTTTGTGCTCATAATGCCCTCTGTCCTCCCCATAAGAGCATTAACTCTGGCACCGGTAGGAAGCTGCAGTCATGAGTTTAATTTCCATTTTGTTTAAGGATCACATAAAGCTAAGGGCACAAGGGAAACAACAGTGGCATCTATATAAACTTTAACAAGCTAATCTTCAAGCTGGATTGACAGCGTAATATGAATAGATGGGGGAATGTTTATGCTTTACCTCTGGCATTTATCTCTGTGTAGGCTTCCTAACTTATTCAGCCTTTGAGTATTGAGTTAGGGGACCTCCTATTCTTAGAAACTAACAACAAATTTGGAAATTCAACAAAAATCTGGAGGAAATGGCTATGAATGATGGTGAACAATTAGAGACCTCTGAGCTTTTTTGCTTTGAATTTGGTTTCAAAGGGTTTTTGAAGTACATCTTATGTTGCTGTAAACATCACTGTCACTTTTGGGGTCTTTCATTAAGCACTTCTATTTGTTAATCTCCATGCAAATTCAAATGCAAGTTCTCGAGCTTCGTGTTATATGATGCTTTCTTGTAGTCTCTGGGCACACCTAAGTTAACTATCCCCAAATTCTAAAGAACAGAAGACATGTTTTTTTCCCCAAGCTTTGCAGTTGGTATTCTTTTTCTCTTGCATTGACATATGTGCGGTGAAATGTTTGCAATTGTTTCTAAAGCTTCTTCACATAGTAAAAAAGAGCCAAATCATTGAGCTGTGGTAAAGGCTTATGGAAAGTGGAATCTGATAACAGGGGACAGCGTTGTGTTCAAGGTATGGCAGAAAGCTAACTACTCATCTAGAATCTTATAATAGAACAGGGAGAGGTGATCACCATGAGTTAATGACTAATCACTGCAAGAGGACAGGGGATCTGGTGGTGTGATATGGTAGGAAAGGGGATCCAAGACATCCAGGCTGCTGTGACTGTAACTTGTTTACATCCATCAGCTTTCACTGCCTTCTGAACATTCACACAGTGGGAATTAATAGTTTTACACAGCTCTAGTGACAGATACAATTGTCAAAATAAAGAGAATGAAGCAACAATGTGGAAGAGCTCCTTTAAACAGCTTCTAATTGTCTCTGATATAATTTTCTGTCAGTGCATTAATTTGTGTAAGACATAGTGTGCTGGCAGTGCTCATAAAATCCATTCCCTGCTGTTCTCCTTCCCAGACCATTTGAGGACATTGTTCCTGTATTCCCTTGGTTCTCAACCCTCTTTACATAATGGTCTGTTATTAGATTTTATGGAGTCCTGCTAGTGTGAAAGAAACCCTAAAGCCCTGTTTCAGTGTCACTTGTCAAGTGTTTTAACTCTTATAAAGACTTTAAGATTGGCACTGGATATTTCCCTTACCTCTGGGATTAGTCTTTTTGCAAGGGACAGATGGATCTGGAGAGTATGGTGCAGAGCATACTCTTACACCCTGTACCTCTTTCTACCAAACTTAACACCTTTCTAATATTAGAACTTTTTCTCCATTAAGGCCATCCGTGTTTCAGAGTTGCTACACTCAACTGTACTATTTAATCGCCCTTTCTACTACCTAAGCTCTCAACTTTTAGGACCCATAGAGTCCAGCTAAACTCCTTCAGTTTAACTGAAGGTAGGTTTTCAATGTATTTCCAGAGACAGGGGGCCAGTGAGATAAGATGGCCTGACACACAAGAAAAGTATAGTGCCATCCTGCATTTAACTCTTCGGTACGTTGAAAGCAATATGCCTGCAAAGGCTGGTCAAAACTCAATGTTCTTTGGGTAGAACACCATCTCTCTATCTAAAATATGGTATTTCATGGAGTGCAGCATCTTTTGCTGTTGTTGTTGAAATCGGTCTTTTCATTTAGAAAACTGAAATCTCTGAACCTGAATTTCCATAGGAATTGAGCCTATATAACTTGTATTTGTACTTGCCTGGTTGCCTGTAGAGCATCTTGTCCATCAATCAATAGCCCTCATAGCACTCTCCATGAATGGACTGCTGTGTCTCCATAATTATGCACAAGTATTTTAATCTGGTTTATTTTACAAGTTGGTAGTGATGTCCTGGGACCCTGCTGGCACACACAGAAACCAAGGAATGTCATGCTTGTGTCACTTGTTCACACATTGCTGGGCTGAGCTGGAGGGGATTTATCTTAGAATCTGCCTGAAACACTTGGTCAGCGAAGGTTCTGCAGGTTGTAAGGATAATCATATGAAAATAGTCTCTGGCCAACAGTGGAGTGGTTCATTCTTCATTTTACTCCTCCTTAGAAGATTAGGGCTTTAGCTCCAATCTGTGATTGCTTCATTAACATCAGCAAAGAATTGTGTGCGCACACTGACCATCTACTATGTTGCTTTGCAGTACTGAGTTCTGTAAGCATTTGTCTTGTGCCTAGAGACCACGGCTGATGTTACTTCTTCAGCAATCTTTAATTATTCATTTAAAGAGGAAAAGCTCGTACTGGAAGGACTAAAGAGACCCACACCAGAATAAAGTACTTATTTGAGATGTAAAAGGCTGAAAATAATGTTCCCAAACTGGAAAGACAAGACCCAACCTTCATATCATGCATATCAAGTAATTATCTTCACTGTCAGTTCACCAGTCTCCCTGAAGTGATACCATCCTGGCAGTAAGAAAGCTGAGCTGAAATTCTTGCAGCTCTGAAAAAAAGAATGTTTTGTTTGTGTTGTGATGTTTTCACATTGAAAAAATGGCCCTGGAAAAACTTCATCTAGCCCTTCACTCAACTTCCTTACCTGCTCCTTCTTGTTTACCAAGCCCTTTGATATCATCCAGCTGAAGCTAAAAGTGGACTCTGTGCCCTCCTAGGAATCCAAGCTTCAACTACAACTGTACTCCAGTGTGGTTCAGGCACCAGGGAGCAAACTCTGCTCTCAGCATGCATCCTTACATGCATGAAGAGGTACATGTGAATCACTGTAGTGGCGCTTGGAGCAAATGTCCTCCCAAAACTGTGCTTTGCAGTGGAAGAGAGGATCCACACAGGATGGAAGTGCTCTCCTTCCCTGGGCTTTGCCATGCAGCCATGCAATGCCCTCTGCATGCATTCCCTGCCCCGTGACTGCTTTGGGGCACTGTCCATGGCCTTCGTGGTTGCAAATGGGGAAAAGCATCGCAGCTGGAAGCCCAAAACCCTCCGTGAGCCTCAGTGATACCATTCCACCTGTCCCTCATGCTGGGTGCATCTTCCGTTCGTTGTCAGCGCTCGTTAAGACCGAGGGCATCTCTCTTGCTCGCTCTGCCTTCTCCACGTCTCCGGTTTCACTGGAGCAGAGTCAAACAGAGCCGAATCCACGCAGGGTCTGGAACGGATCAGCAGGTCAGCTGGGAATGCCTGTCAGGCAGCCAGTGCGCTCCCTCCCTTCTCGCTGGCTTTCTTTGAGGTTTGTAGCTCTTCTGCTTTCTTGTTGCTATTGCCACCCTCCCCACACTCCCCCTGCTACACACCAAGCACCCAGACCTTTCCTGAGCACTTTACTTAATCCCCAGGATTCTTTATATAGGAATTAATCTTCTCGTCACAGTGGGAGAGCTCAGAGGGAGGGGGTACATTTATCTCTCCTGCTGAGGTCTAGAGTTGCATTGCTGTGATTATTGGTGGTAGCAGCGTGCATGTGTCTGGGGATCTGTGTTTAGCTTCTTCGTTTCTTAAACGGCACAGGGGCAGCAGCCAGGCACGTTGGCAGCTTTGCTTTCTGGCTGCATTGTCTGCTGCTAGAGAGAGAGATTGTGAGTGGGGAGCAGCATGGCAGAACAAGAAGCCAGTGGCTTGCAAGTCCTTCTCTCCACCCTCCAGGTAAGAACAGCTTGAACTAATGAGAGAGGTGCTTGGGCTTGTTTTCCTCTTTAGTTCACCAGCAGCGACTTATTGGGCTGAGTTTGTTCTTAGATGCTCCCTGCTGGCTTGTCTTGAAAAGCATCAGCACAGGAGTCCTGAGCTGCACCTCCCATCCTAAAACGCCTTTATGAAATGAAGTTTCACTATCCAAAGATGAACGCTGGCAATTACTGCTATGCATCAATCACCGAGCCCTGTCTGCAGGCAGTGTCTCGGCTCCTGCGATCTCGCTGTGTGCAGCAGGGGAGTGAGGGAGGTGTGAGGAATCGGCTGCTTTGCGATGAATGGGACCTGACAGCACCGTCAGTCTGCGAGCGAGGCGAGCTGCAGCAGCGTGCAGCACTGCTCCGAGCGCTATGGAGAATGAGTAAACAGATCTGCCCGGAGGCTGCAAGTTGCTCCCTGTCAAACTCTCTTCACCAAGACCCCGAAGCGCTCTCAGGAAAGTGGCAAAACCTGAGGTTGGGCTTGGTGAGATGCTGGGAGTGCTCAGCGTATGTCCCTGAGGAGCAGAGGGGAGGGAAATGTTCCACTCTGGGATCACACTTGTTGGATAGGAGAAGCATTTCTTTCTTCGTCTGTAGGGTATCCCCTTGGTTCTCTTTTCCCCCAGCATGGATGTGCTCCTAGTGGTCTCACAGGAGATGAGGCATGACCCACCCTATGAAACAAGGTGCGTGTTTTGGAAGGGAACCTGTGCGTTCATGAGATACCGTTATGTCATGAGTGGTGGGCAGGAATTGCTTTGCTAGGACATGCTGCTTGTAAAAAAAAAAAAAAACCAAGCTTTTATACATTTATGGTGAAATTCTACTTGTCTGCATTTCTAAGGCGCCCTGATCTGGGTCAGAGCCCCACAGGGACAGGAGTTTGGGGCACTGTGTGCTACAGGGTCTTCACACCTAGGGCAGCAGCATCTTCTGAAGGCTTCATGCATCACCACAACCTCACACTGCTGCATGCACAGGAGCAGGAAATAAGGAGCACGCTGTGTGAAACAGACTTCCCTCCTGGGTCAGCCCAAGAGCTCGTGTCTCTCAGCCCTGCATTTCTGAAGGTTTTTGTGACCCATCAGAAATGTGTATAGACGGTCGTAAAACCCCATGGTACATGATTGACTTCAAAACCATAGCTGTGTATGGTGATCAGCCTTGACATATTTATCCAAGCTTATGTAACTGTCAACAACTTTTATTTCTCATACCATAGCCAAACCCTGGTGTGCCCTCCATGGCACCCTGTGGCGATGAGTTCTGCAGAAGGGTACACACAAAAGTTGTTTACTGTTCTTTTTATGGCAGTGTAACCTGGGGACAGAAAGGGACAAGGCACAGGAATAAATTGGGATCTGCGATTCATTAGCAAAGCTACATGGAAGAGGAAGAAGAACATCTAGAACCACTGCAAGTGACAGAATTGGCAAAACTGGAGGGCTATGGGCAAAAGTGCAAGGTTGCTGAGCATTCGACCAGTGTTACAAAATCTAACCTTAGCACAACAACCTTTTTTCCAAAAAAATCATATTCACTTAAAAAAGAGCAAAGGGCTTTACACTGTTACGTTCTGATTCCCCTCCTTCTCTCTTACCTTCAGCCAAAACTTTACCAGGGTATCTCTGCAATGCCATCATCTGCCTCAGGTACACAAATTCAGAGATAAAAAGGACCTTTGCTAGTCACAGTCTGAAAGCACTGGCCTGGGAAATAATGACTTTTGTTGATGTTTGCCTTTGCTGATATAATCTCTCCACACTTTGTTATTTTCTCCAACAGCTGTCCAAAACACAGTCGCTTTGTTTTTGTGTCCTGCCAAATTTCCAGTGCAAGTTCATATGATTTTATTGGGTATGAAGAACATATCTGATGAATACAGCAGGCTATTCTGCAGGACAGTATTACTGTGTACTTTCCATTTGTCTTACCACATAAATCTCCTTTGAATACTGAAAGCTTTCAGCTGAAGCATGAGGGAACACTCACCCACCAAGCTGGTCTTTACATACCTCAGAACAAAACCAGCTTTTTTCCTTCAGTCACCCACTCAGAACTAGTTTTGTACCTTACTTTCAAGTACTGGCATGGGTAATTATTCCCAATCTGAAGAATGTGCCCACCTGAGAAATGCTCTGTCACCTTCAGCGGAGAGAGCAATCCATCTCATCTCCTCCTGGCACAGACTCCTGGTCTCACAACCTGGCTTTGGTAAGGATGGTCTCACACAGACCAAAACTCAAACACTGTGCACTTTGTCATAGAATTCCTGCTCCAGTCAAAGAAAGAAGCACATTTGGTTTTTGAGTTCTTCAGAACTGTTAACAGAGCAAAAAGGGAGCATGATCCTCCAGTGACAGCACAAACCCATGGAAGCGTGACTCGTTACAGATGTTCTGAAAAGTGACAAGGTGAAAAGCAAAAGCTGCTTTTAAAGCGCGGCTGCATTTTGTCACCGAAATGTCACTGCAGGGAAGACATGACATTTCAGATCCCTAGGTAAGAAGTGCTTCATTGCTTACAAGGTACAGCTTTCAAATGTGATTTCAGATTTAAGAAAAACCTATCTCACAGGTTTTGTAACAGTATTGCAAAGCCAAACCATTAGGAATTTTCAGTTATTTCTTATTTTGCTTTTAACCCCGGTACTTTCTTCTTTGCTCTCTCTTCTTGACTCTCCTTATCCCAAGTGTTCCTACAGTTATCACCTCCCATTTGTCTACCATCCTGTTCTGTTCCCATCTCTGCATTAGGGTAATGTCTTCACACCCAGCTTTGCACTGCCTTTCTTAGCAGCACAGTCCCTGTACCAAGGCTGGGCTGGTTACTGCTCTTCACTCTTCTCCCCAGTCAAACCTTGGCAGAAATCAGCATCGTCCCCACATTCAGCTTATGTTCAGGGGAGAAACTCTGACATCTTGTTTTGCAGGCAGCCTCCTTAATGCCAAATCCCAGGCAGATTTGGGTTTAGATCCCTTATTTATTTTAATGTCTGGAGGAGGTATGTGGACATTAATTAAAAAATATAATTATCAGTAACTAACTAGAGCAATAGAAAACTTAACCCAGCATCTTTTGTTGTGTCCCAGATTATTGAATCATTTGTGATTTCAGAGCATCCATGTTGATACTGCTTTGTCCCAGCTTCATCTCACTCCGTCCTCCAACTGGCTACAAATAAGCAACATTTTGATTCCTTCCCTGCTTTCTACCTTGCTTGCCAGGCCCAGACATGAGCCTGCCTTGGTTCCCCCTGAGAACATCTCCTTATTCCATGGCAGTGTGCACTGTGTTGCCTGAGGAGTCCCAGATTTCCTGTTGGCTCTCAGCATGGTGTTCACATGCTCCCCGAAGCCACACTGTCTGCGTGCATATTCCACTAAGCTGGCAACCCTTAGGGCTGTTGGCAGATCTTTGGCTCATACTGAATCCTACTGTGTTGGCCTGCAAAGGTTTCCGAATGTTATAGTTCAAAAGGAAAGAGGTGAAAATCTTATGTATCCGTGAGGATGTGATTTGTGTGAAGGGATTCCTGTCTGAATGACTGTGGTGCCCAGCAGGGAAGAGATGCAGGATTCACTGTTTGCTAACTTGAACCTCTCTGTTCCATTGCGCTGCTTCTCTCAAGCTATTTTGCTGGCTGGCTGACAAGGCAGTTCTATTGTTATCCTAAAGTCAAGTGGGAAGATATCTGTACTGCTCCAGTGACAATGAACATAAATGCATTTTGCAAAATGCTTTTGTCTCCTCTGCATCTTTGCACTTACGCAGTCAGCAGAGCTGCTGAGATTCCTGGGACTGAGCAAAATGGATGTAAAATACCAAGAACTTCTCAGCAAGCAGAATGCCCGCTGGTTTGCACAGGAGGTGGGAGAGCTTGGAGTTTGGTTCTGTATTTTTGGGAGGCAGCTTGGCACGCAGGGGTTAGTGGAATACCCTTACAGGGAAGAAAACTCAGCTCAAAACCAGATGGTCACTTTCATGTGGTTCATTAACTGTGTTTTATTGAGATTGTTATACCTAAAGTAAACAGCAGTGGATTTAGTGTTCTCCTATTCCTTACAAAAAAATATTCTAGCTTTGGAGCAGCAAAAGCAGTGCAGTTAGGTCAACAAGACACTTGGTTATGGCATTCCAGGGAAAATCCATCATGGGGAAACACTGGATGCAAATGCAGTACTGGATGTCAATGCAGTATTGTATGGGAATTGCTTAGTCATGGCCTGAACCAATGATTGAGCACCTGGTGAAGGGACACAGCCAGCCCTGGGAGCACAGGTGAAAGCAATTACTGGTTCTACCCCTCCCTAAGCCTCATTTAAGGGCTGGCTGGGACAAAGGAAGGGTCTCTACCTTGAGGTCTGTGCTTTTGGAGTATGTGGAGAGTGCTGATCTTTAGATGGGTAAGCAAATCTTTCTTTCTTTACCTGGGTTGTGATAATCACCTTTTTTGGGTAATTTAGAACTGGTTATCTGCCATTGCCTTTTCATGAAGACATAGTTTGTATGTGCTCATTTTCTTTTTTAAAGAAGAAATGCTGCTCTGTAGGTAGTCCTATAGAGATAGTCCAGGCCAGCACCCCAGCTTTCAGGGTCACCACTCATTCTTTCTGCCTCAACTATCTCCTTCTCTCTGTACAAGGAGAACCTAAGCGTAATTCAGAGCTCTTCCTGGCTCACCACCATGGGGCACCACTAAGCAGGAGGAGCCCTTGCACCATCAATAGAGAAAGGAGGCCAACATCTGGCCATTAACCCCAAATTCCTGCTAGGCCGTGGAAGCGATATCAACGTTTGGTATTTTTGTGAATCCGTGCAGAACACTGAAAGCTCTCAGAGGCAGCTGAGGCACGTTTTGGGCTCTGCTGAAACCCTTCCACCAGCTGAGCTCAAAGCAGGCTTTTGCTCTGTCCTCAGGCTGGCTGCAGCTGTTTTCCTGAGCATGCTGCCAGCTCCTCTGACAATGCCTCCAGTTGGGCTCTTCAGAGCTCCCTGTGACTGCATTAATGAGAATGTAGGACCTTAAGGTGCAAAATCTACCCAGAGACTGACCGGAGCAGCAATAATGACAGCTGGGAGGAGCAGGAGAGTGCGATGTTTTTTGCCCTCAGAAATCTGAACAGAACTTTCTGTGCCCAAGAAAGAAAGTGGACTTCAGTCTGTCTTTTTCCTGAAGACCCTCTGGCTCTCTTGCTGCAGAAATGCAAATGTGGTAGGATAGTTTTGTCACTAAATCACTTGAACGCAGGGCTGGAGAAATGGGTTACGTCCCAATGCATCTGGCTTAATCATGTGTAAAATTGCTAATAATCCCACTGTGCCTCCCATTGGTGTTAGAGAAGATCAGGCAATTAATATTTGGAGATGAAAAAGTGAAGTTTTGCTGAAAGCATGATTTAAAAAAAAAAAAAAAGCAAATCAATAATTCTGTTTCAGTATGGGGCTTGGGTTGAGCACAGTAAATAATGCACAGAAGTACATGTTAAATGCTGAGGACAAAAAGCTACACAGGGCGATTGTCAGGAAAGCATGCACTGCTCATCCAGGTGCGGGGGTTTTGTGAAATAAGTTTTTGTGTAATAATAAAATAAAAAAAAATTCCAGGGGGCCAAATGAGATGACACAAACAGTTTAAAAGCGTTGCTTCTCAACCTGACTTTGCACCCACAGCCAGGCTGTTTAACTTACACTGTTTGTATGTACTATTGTGGTATGCTATACCACAGCGAGCAGCTCTATATTGTATATTTTTGGACAACTGCAGCATTACAGATACACACACTAAACTACATTATGTAAGAAAGTAAATGCATTTCTTTAAAACGCACACTTTCGCATACAGTTCAAAAATATTCAAATGCATTAGGTTTTCTATTTGTAAGTCACAAATATTGTTGATGGTTACTTTACTTCCATGGCTGTTTTGTATGCTTAATATTAATATACTACGTCAATATTTTTGTGTCAATGGAAAATTTCTACCTTCACCTTCTTTTGGGCTTCAATAGTTTCCCTCTGTGAAATACATGAAGAGTTGTTCTCATACAGAGAGATGTTTGCTTGAATAGATCTTGCTTATGTTTCTTTATACAGCGTAAATCTTATTTCCAGTTTATTATGCTACATTTTGCTGTAATGATTTAGCAATCCTTTTCACACACTTTTTCTATCCAGTGCATTGGAGCAATTCTCTTGGCTTTATCTGTAATGGGAAAATATGTCTGTGGTAGAAAATGCATTCATGGACATCTCTGAATGACAGTTTATTACATTACACTTAGCAGAGAGTGCAAGAAGGCTGTATTGAGAAATGGATGGGCTGATATCGGTTAACTTCAGCAGCATCTTGTAACACCTGCAGTTTCATGGATGTGTGTTAACAGGGAGAACAACGCTTCCAAAATGCACTGGGGATTTAAGAGATGGGGGTGGATTTTGTGCCACTCGTTCTGGGATAGCAGGGCTGAAAACTGCCCCTGGAGATGTCCCTGTTGTAGGGACACTGCTGTTGTGTGATCACTCCTGTTTGTGTCAGGTAGGCAGCACCGTGCATATCTTCACTCGTGAGAGAACTTAAGGGGGAATTTGTGTTTCTGGGGTAAGAGGAGATAAAAAGCCCCTTTTTTTTTTTCCAAAGGGCCCAGGGGAAGTACAGAACTGAGGTGATGCTTGCTGCTAGCTCCTTATGAAATTAGCCATGCTCCCAGGGGGAGGTGACCCTTTGCTGCACGTGTTAGGGTTGATGTATGGAGACCTGAGAGCCTCAGGCTTTCCTGTCTTTGCAAATCCCGTATCTGCAAACACACTAATCACCCACGCTTGCTATTGTGCTGTGCCAGACTTTAGCCCCATGACTGTGTTCTTCTCACCAGACCTGGATGTAAAATAATTCCCTGTTGCCTTTCTCTGTTCTGTTATAAGCACTTGTCTCATGGACTGTCTATGTGCACCTGTTGGCCTATAGAGCCTGATGCGCTATGGGACAGAAGCGCTGTTCCACAAGCTGAAGCCGTTCTGCTTGCTTAGCTTGCTGCTCTTCTCCACAGGAAAGGACTGTGATTCTTGATCAGAACAAGCTGATTTTGGTTGCCAGGGGAGACTGGGGCCGGCATGAGCCTAGAAAGTGGTGGGACACCCTCTCTGAGAGGGGTCTGCAGTCTTCTCCAAGGACACCCAGATGGTCTAAGGCAATCTCACCTGGCTGTCTTTCTGCTCCCCACTGACAAAACCAAGTTTGATGCAGAAGGTGGGGAATGAGTGTTAGAAGGAAGCCATACAGTTTATTCTTGTACAGCTCTAGGTATGAATGTCCAGCACAGCTGATATGAGTGGGTCCTCAGTGCCTACAGTCCTGGAAGCTGTGTGCATCAAAATGAGTGGGCTGTTGTTTTGCAAAAGACAGTTTAATTTCAGAAAAGATAGTTAAAGCTCATTTTGAAGCAAGAATATGAATCAGTGAAGAAAAAACTAATTCACATCCGTAACTCAGTATTTCCTGATGATCCGTTGCACTGTTAAGGCTTTAGTTTTATTTAGTGGAGACCTGCCATATTATAAAGAAGTTTACGGTTTTTAGAAGTCAAGAATTTGTCATTTGTCCTCTCTAGGAGACATGAAACAAAGATAATAGAGACCCTTCTGCCCACAGGCAGTACTAAGCTACACAGGAGAGAATGAATGTTTTTACACTGGGTATTGATTGACAGAATAACATCTGCTCGACAAGAAATTCCCTGAGCAAAGTGAAACCTCCTTCCCTTAAGGGATTTTGAGAGCAAGGCTGTTTTTTTTTCTTCTTCATGATTTCTTCTCCAGGAAGAACACAGCTTTTTTTTTTTCCTGAAGGTGTTGTAGGTTGAGTTGGAATTAATGAGAACAGCAAAACTTTCATGGGGAGTCTTTTTTGAGAATTGAGTAATTCCTGCATAGAAGAGTCCTGTAGGAGAAATAACTAATCCACCAAGGAATTCTTGGCTTTTTTCCACCTTTCAACAAGGGATGCTTGAAGGCAGAACAGTGTTGGTTTTTTTTTTCTGACACTAGAGACATGGAAGCACTAGTGTTGCATTTTACTGCAATCCACTACTGGGAAGTCTTTTATGTGCATTAATTGTTGGTGTAGTTTACAAGCAGAGATTTCCCACTGAGCCTGATGGGAATTTGATCCCTATAGTAAATGGAGATTAATTCTTTCCTGCTAGACCCATCTGCTCCTCCACACTCTTCTACCTATTTCCTCCCTTTCAACAGACAGAATGGTAGGGTATTGATGGCCAAAACAAGATTCCCGGGCTTTATTCTCAGGACTGCTAAAATCTTCCTCTATCAAATTCACTTAATGTCTGTGCCTCCAGATTTCTCCATTTGACTGCTAAATAGTCACAAACTTCATCTGTCAAATCTGAGCGCTGGGGGTGCTAGTTCACACTGTTCCCAAATTAAAGGGTAGAACAACTTACTCCATGAGCAGATGACACTCGTGCATTGCAGAAAATCAACTCAGCTCAGATGGTCCTCTACCACCCTCTTATTTTTGTGGGATTCCTTCTGGAAGGCCAGAGTTTAAGATTACAGTGAAGGTAAAGTTGGCTCTCCATTTCATCCAGGGTTAACCTGACAAGCAGGAGTGTAACAGGGAGGGAAAGCACAATCAGTTCACTTGGCATAGGGAATGCCCACCTGTCTGCCCTGCAAAGGAGGGGAGGGGGGAGAATGGCCCACCTGACCTTTCCCTATGATTAAAATACAGATCTGATGAAGTCAGAGGAACAAACTGAACTGCCTCTTTTGACCCTCCGTTTTTCCAGGAATAAACTAGCACCATCCACATGGAAACAGTTTCTGGAGAGGGTACAGGAAAGCAGAGGTACTGCCCTGATTTTTCTGGCCTCTTCTTTGGGAAGGTATCCTGCATTTGAATGGCCACTTGCCCCATGTTAGCATCCCATAACAAGGGGAGAGGGCTTGAGATGCCAAATGAAAAAGAGATTGTGTGCCTGGCTGTGGTTTTCTTCAACAGTTTCTCTTCCAAAAGGACTTAGGTCACCTGATCTCCCCATAATGCACAAGGATTTCAAGGGGATAGCTGGAAGTAGAGATGCATTAAAATGATTCTCATCTGAGATGAAAGCCATGCTTATTAGTGGTGTATTTCAAAAGCTCCCATAGCAAAAGCTGTGTCTCACTGAAAGTTTTGGAGGGTTTTATCTAAAAGGTGGTTATCAAAGTGTCTGACTGATCAAACAGATGGAAAACTTCCTAGCTGAGTTCTCCTTCTGTGTCCTAACAAAGCTTATGGAGCTCTGCTCTACCAATGGTCTCCTTGAAATCACGCTCAAACAAAAGAGGACACAACTACTTTTGTAATGGTCTCTCCATGCTGGCAATGGATAAAGGTATTGGGGGTTACACTCTGGCATGCACCAAATCTCCTGGTGGGTATTCCCAGCATAATTCACCTTGCTCTCAGAAGACAGATGCTGTCTCAGACAGGACACTGAGCTCGTATTTTTAAATTTAACTCCTGTCACTTTTTCCTGGAGTACAAACACAGCAGTGAGCTCATTCATTGAGCTAACAAAATGCCTCTTAGCTTGACTGGCTAACAGTTTGCAAGTGCTTCTTTGCTGCTGAACTGAATTTAATATGGTGGTGTGGGCTTGCCTCTACTGGGTGTCTTACATGGGATATGGGCTAAAGAGAAGTTTTTTTATTTCTGGATGGAAAATGGCAGACCCTGTCATTTTTTTTTAAAGTTGGCAGAGAACTGAGGGCTTTGCTTTTTAGAGGTTGTTGTTAAAATCTAAACAGATGGGTCTCAGCAATGCAGTTAGACAGATGTTCTGCTTTACATTACTCGTAGTAATACTTTGAATCATTAAGAATTTGGAAGCAGAGTTTGCCATTCATTATGGATGCTGAATTTCATTTGTTGTTTGATTTTTCACTTAGGCTGGATGGGGAAAAATAGGTTCTTCACTTTCAGGTTCTATCCCCTAAGAAAATAAGCTGTGACTAACAGTAGTTATTAACGGTATGCCTCCACTACCCATACCTCAATCATCATTATTAAGTGTTGGATGATTGAAGGTATATTCATTGCTGCTACAGAAAGCACTTTTGAAAGTGGAGTAGACTGACATAAGGACACTTATCTCAGCAAGAGGAAGGACTTCTGTGAGCCTAAACTAAAATATACCTTATAGTGCTGCTTTTCTTCACTCTGTACAGGTTGATGTCAGAGTAATGTGTATCAAATGGGAGTATTAGCGCTGGAACAGAGAGAGAAGCCTGAAGTGAGTGCAGCATTATGGAAGGAAATGCCAGGGCAGGCCAAGAGTAGACAGAGGGCCCCTGTGGCTTTACTGTGACCTGCCTAAGCAGGAACATCAGAGAAAGCAAGGACAGCATTGTCTTCATCATAGTCATTTATTTCCACTTGCACATGCTTGCATTTTCTGTGGTATTCAAAATCTGTGGCTTTGTTAAAAAGCAAGTACATCTGGAATTTTTCCAAGGATCTCCTGTACTCACTTGTACTTTGAGAAATGGCTTTGCTTGGGAAAAAAAAAAATCTGTTAATTCATAAATCCACTTCTTTGAAAGACAGAGTATCCTCTAGAGTGACAGCTACAAAATCTCTCGAAGAAAAATTGTAGCATGTTTCATGATGTTCTTTCATCACTAGTAGAGGAAAAGAGAACCACAGGTGAATGGGAAAAACAGATCCCTCCCTGTTAAGTTTGGGCAGCAGTTGTGTTAAGTAGTTGTAACAGAGCAGCATTTGAATGAGATGCTAATATTTTAAAATATTTCAGTAACAGGTAAAGTAATGTGAAGTACAGGTATAAACTGAAGTATAAATGCAAGAAGCACTAAGAAGCAGTAGGTGCTAGCATGCATACAGCAGTTGTGCAAGAATAGCTAATGCCACATAAAATCTTATTAAGAGAATATGAAAGACACATGTTAGTTTAACTTAGGAATTAGAATAAAAATAGAACTTAAAAAAAGGGAAAATGTGGATGATGTAACATTAAATCCAGTCAAATTTTTTAGGTGTTGTAGGCAACTTATGGTGAAATAGGAGAGGACCTTTGAGAATTTATCTGTAGTAGAAATCAGAGGAAGAACTCTAGAAGTATTCAGAGGGATGTCTAAAATTCTTCAGAATATCATGTGATTTGATTTACCTCAAAGTTTCCTTGTTCTTTTAATGCTTCCAACTTAACCTTAAAATTTTCTGTCATAGAATAATGTGCTTTGCCATCAGTTCTGCATGATAAAGGAATTGCTCTATTACAGATGCATACGTGAGAGGAGGAAGTGACAAATGCAAACTATGTATGAGGAGGAATTTCTGCAGAAGGATATCTCTATTTTTCTTAACATATAGAGAACTTTGGCAAGAGGAAAAAGCAAGGAAGAAAAAGCAATTTATTTGCTGAAGGCATCCAAGAAATTGCAGCCCAACGGGGCGTAATTCTGGCAAGTATCTGGGTGCGAAAGCTTTATTGGTGTGACACACTAACAGTGTGGCACGGATGATGAAAAACCTTGCTCTGAAGTTAGGTGAAATAAGTCTGGAGACTTTGTGACACAGCAGGTAAAACTGAGGGCTCAGATCACGATCTATGTGCCTCTTAACTCCTGTACGGATGAATAAAGTGTAGCATCTCCCCCATCCTTGGTTGCAAGGATGAATATCCCTTCAAAAATAGGGCTGGGACTCACTGATGTTATTTCCCAGTTTGGCATTCAGATTCCCTATGAGGGATAGGTCTTCATCTTACTGGAATGGACATTTCAACTCCGCATCTGGTTTTGCAACTGACTCATGTAGGTGATGCCTAAGTGCATTTCCCACCATGAGGTGATATTTCCCTGCAGTAAAACAAGGGACAATGAACCTGATACTCATGAGGAAGGATACAGTGGGGCAGGTGTTAATTAATGTTTGTGAAGAAATCTGTGATCCTGTGATGAAAGGTGTTATGTTAGTGCAATTTATTGCATTAAATATAGTAAAATTCCTTGGCACGGATTTCCACAGTGTTATTCACCAAGTTATTTTGGCTAGAGATCAGTTCAGACGAAGCTGTTACGTCTCAACACCTTGAGTGTTTTGAAGACATTCAGATTAAGTTTGGACTTTGCCCATGTCTGCCTTGGAGCAGTTCAGTCCCACAGACTGTAGCACATATCTTTGGAGAACAAGATCTAATTCTCAATGAACAGGAGTGAAATCCTGCTCAATAATGTGGAAGAAGCTGGCTTTCAGACTGTTTCTGCCCAGTCACCTAGTTGACTGCTGTTGATGCAAACAGTACCTCATTACTGAACCCAGCAGTGAAGTAGTGTGTTATAGAGAGAATGTTGGAGGCTATCACACTGAAGAATAAGCAAGGATGACAAAAAATCTAACTTCAGGTCAATGGAGATGGTGAAAAAAGCCCAGCATCTGAT
The DNA here is from genome assembly GCF_002078875.1 of Numida meleagris. Classification (NCBI taxonomy): domain Eukaryota; kingdom Metazoa; phylum Chordata; class Aves; order Galliformes; family Numididae; genus Numida; species Numida meleagris. The sequence continues at coordinate 13,514,156 of NC_034417.1, read as the reverse complement.
TGCATCAGGTGAGAGAGGGAAGTTTTTTTTGAGTGTTTGTTATATCCCTTGGTATAAAATCCAGTGATGCACAGAGCTTGGCTTGGTATTGAGCATCAGTAGGAAGGAAAATGGCTGGTGCTTGGGTATATGGGGTGTCAGCAGTGCTGGACACAGGTGTGAAGGAGCAAGCAGAGCTCGCAAACAGCAGCAAGGGCTCTTGGACCACGTGTCGTGCTCTTGGAGGCCCCTTGGCTGCCCTGTATACAGTTTGAGGGCTATGTGATCCCACACAGCTGTGAATGCCTCTCTTGTAGGATTAAAGAGGTCACTTAGGACACTGTCCTAGCAGCAAGGTCCTCCTCCCAGTCTATCAATAGAGCCTTTCCCTTCCCCTCCTCCTTGGTGTTTCCTGACCTATCTGACTCCTGAACAGAGGAAGTCCAGGTTAGGTGAGACAAATGCTGTTTACCACAGGGGACAGTGGCAATGCTGAGGATACTTAGAAGTTTTAGGAGCAGGAGCAACAGGATTGTAACTTCTCAGGATTCCTCTAAGGCTTGATGATGGCAGTAATGATGTTTAAAAAAAAAGTGCTTTAACAATAACAAAACTTTGGCTGTAATCACTTGCAGTAATTCTTTATTCTGAGGTTCCCCAGTGAAATTTTGGAGATCCTTGAACCCTTTTTGTCCCTCCTTGTATCCAACACTGCCAGTAACCCCTGAGTGATGAGAAAACACAGCTGGCTGGCAGAATAGTGAGGCTGAGGATGGGGGCACACAGGGTATATTGCTCTCTTATTTTAGCGTGAATTTTTAGTTCCTCTTAAATTAGAAAAAGCAATCTGCTCTGGCAGGATGCAGAATATAAGGCAGCAAGCCTGGTTTTACAGCTATTGTGAGACCAGAGATTCAGGTGTGGGAAGATGTCCAGATGGCAAACCCATACCACCAGTGCTGTGGAGTAGCTGGGTCTGTGCACACCTTTTCGTCACTGGTGGCAGAGCATCAGAAGCAGAATCTAATTTAAGTGTTAATGCAGTTATTAGCAGCCCAACAGTTTCTGGAGGTCTCAGGAGCAAGTGAGGAGAGATTGTACTTGGCCCCAGGCTTGTACTGGTTTTAGCAGATGTGACTGCACCAGGATTTCTCTTTCATGGACTCTGAGTGCAGGGAATGAGAAGTCTTCTTGCAGATGCAAGCATCATTACACGGACAGTTAGGCTTCCGACTGCTGCTATTTGTGTGAGCAAATTTATTAAGGGTAGGAGAAGAAAGAAGGACATATTTTGAACATGTCAAATCCTGCTTCCCTGTTTAGAGACAGGCTATTTTAAAACAAGCAAACAAACAAATAAAACCTGGAACTGGACATCTGATCCCTTGACCTCTCAAAAAAAAAGCTCTGGAAGTTTGTTAGTACAGACCTTTCTTCTGACTAAGTAGTCACACACTATATCCAACAATTAATTTAATAGGAGTACTGTCAGAAAACACGCTACCCGTTGCCCTGTGGGAATGACTTCTTTAATTCTGCATTTATAATTTTTGCTGGTGGAATAACAGCTTCATATTTCTTTCCCCCCAAATGAAATATTTATTAGTAAACATCGTGCTGCACAAATTAATGCTGTATGATTTCTTTCCGGCCATTCTCTCTTTTTTTTATAACAATAATGCTTATGCTCACAGTAAACACTCTCTGTAATTTGCATGTTTTATTTGGAGGGATACTTGCCTGTGGGCAAAAGCTGTGAAAGCCCAAGAAACACACCAATGACTGAGGTTTATGGAGAACTTTCATTTTAGGCCATTGCTAACGTGGGTACTGAGCTGACAGCTGCTGTCCTTCAGGTGGGACAGGAAAAATAATCTCTGGGGGCTCTTCAAAGCCCACAGGAAAAAAAAATCCCGGGAGTCTTCCCTGCTGAAATGAGATTACCTGTTTCTGCGGCTTAGTTGTGATTTTACAATCTTGTCTTGGGTAAGTAACAACTTGTCTTGGCACCTTCCGAGCAGCAGGACAAGCAGACAGGAACTCGTTCCCTGGGTATTCCTGGGTGGGCAAAACAACCTGAGCTGCTGGTCAGAAGGACCTTGGGGTTGAGCTGCTCTCTGAACCCAGTGTCACTCACTGTCCCTTACTGCCCATGTGCTGTGGTATTTCTTATTTCTGGCTTTCTCCATCTTCCTGCTGTTTATGTATGAGGAGCTTTAGTCTAGCTAACCAGAGCCCTGGTGTTTCAGGGATTAATTCCCAGCAAAAAAGCTCAGAGAGGAAAGCTATCAGCTGGGAGCTGATTAAATGCCTCTAAAGTCAGCCCCACAATTCTCCCAGTTGGGTGAGAAGGGCAGCAGGCTTCACTGAAGTAAAGCTAAGATGAGGGGCTCGGCCACAAAGTATAGCCATGCTTGATTTTCTTAAGTGATGCTTCTTGTTACTTTAGCCCCTGTCCAGCTGCAAGCCATGAAGGCAGGTACAGCCTGTTCTTAATATGCAATAATTTGGTTCTAATTCCAAATCCTTTCAGTGAAATCCTGCAGGAGGTTGGTGATTTTTGTAATCTAACTTGAGTGCCTGGGAACTTCTCTCTGCTCTCATTCCGCCTGTATAACATGAACGCATCTTCATTAGTCTGTGCTCGTACAGATACTGTATGCAACATCCACAAGTGCTGGCAGGAATGGGGAAATATTTAGCAAGAGGAGTTTTACATCTCTTTGCTTAACGCTTTTTCTTGAAACATCAAGCATATCTTTCAATAAAAATAACTAATGTGTTTATTTTAACTGGAGCTGGGTAAGTAATTTGCATTAAAGAAATTACCCTATTCATCTTTTTTAGATCAGGCACAAGTTGTGACTTCCTCAGTGTACTTACTGTTCAAAAAGATTTCCTGAAACCTTAAGAATGAATTTGTTGGCAATCTTTCCGCAAACAGTTTGGTGTAAGCATTAATTTCAACAATTAATTCTAGTAGAACTCCATGTCCAAATATCTTTGATTTTTGAGCATCGCGAGATAATTAGTCAAAATCTGACCCAGCTCTAGTCAACAGACAATTTGTCATCTTGTAAAACAGCAGCATCTTTAGAGTTGTTTCTTTTTGTTTATTTATTTGTCTGGCTATTATTAATTGGAGCTGTGCTCTTCTGTGGTATCCTGTTTTATTCAGTGGTTGAAATCTTGGTGCCACTGCAGTTACCAGGAAATACATTTTCTAATGGACCCTGGGTTTTATCCACTGTTCCAGCAAACACAAACCATCCAATTCCCTCACTAGTAATACCGGAGGAAGGGGAATGATGAGGAACCAACCCAATCAGAATTTTAGTATTGAAATACCAGGAGTAAATACTCAGATAAAATATTTGGCAATATCACCCAGCTCTAATTTGCACATTTTAAAGGCTGATCTTTCATGTCCCCTCAAGTTCTTTGTTCATCTGAGCCCCTGGATAAAGTGCATGGAAATTCAGAGGATATCTTATGTCATCACTATTTGTGTTAATGGCTTAGGAAACCCACAATCCAATCAGTTAAAATAAACAGTCCAGTGTAATAGGAGCATAAATCAATGAAGACTTCATTACTGAAACCTTAATGTGTAATCCATCCACCTACAGAGGAAAGGGATACTGAGAGGCAGCAAGACAAAACTAGGGGGCTGATATTTAAAAAAGGTGCTGGGAACTGTAACTCTTCCTGGAGTCAGTAAATTTGGTGGGTACTCATCACCCCTGACAGCTTGCTCCTGACTGCTAAGCTCCTATGCTGAAAAACGGTAAGAAATTTGGGAAGAGCACTCTCATTGCTATTTATTTCCTCTGAGCATATTGGGAGACTTGAGACAGCTCAAGATTGTGGGCTAATGAACGAAGGCATCAACTAGCAAAGTTAACCTATGACTGAAACTATCCGTTACCAAGAAGTAGCAGTATTCAGAGCTGCGATCACCCTGCTGCAGCCTTTCCTCTCTGCTTGCTCCCTTGAGCCAGTACCTTGAATTCGGACGCTCTCTCTAAGGTGAGAGTTGTAATACATGGTGGACCATGAGTTACTGGATTTCACTGGAGCCATATATTCTGTTTGTCTTGGCTGGGAAAGAACCAGTAATGCCATCATAGGGACCCTTTTGGCTTTGATATGGTTCACAAGAGGGCTGAGATCTCCCAGTTGATGTAGTAACAAATAGAAGCAGCAGACTGGCACAGCGGGCATGGGCCATCTCAGAGATGGGGATGAGACATGCACTGTGGAATTTAGCTAACTACAGAGGGAGCTTGGTTGGAGGGAGCTGCTGACCATCCCATAGCAGTTCTGTGACATAAGTGGGAGCTCTGTCTGACAGTCTGAATTGTGAAGGCTGACCAGTTTCCCTGCTTCATTCCCACGTCTCGCTCAGGGTACACCTTCCCCCACTACAACAGTGAGGGGGTGTGATACAGACCTGCCTAATCAGCTTCACCATCCTCAGTGCCGTTTCAGTTTGAGCTGTCACTTTAGCTGGGACCCACTGGAAATCAATTGTCCATCTGCATTAATAATGCTCATTATTACAGAACTGACTCAGATTTTCCTTATGTTCTTATTATAATTTCTTTTTGCTAGATGTTACTTCTTGATTTCTTGCCTTTCATGTTCAGTTATGTACTATTAATCGTGTCAGAGAATGGTTGAGTCATTTTGGCTGGTAAAATAACCACATACATCCAGAATGGGTACTAGTAGGTTTAATTTCTGAAGCACTTCAACATTCAAGAGCCATGTATGTGTAAGATATTATTCTATTTTAATAACTTAATGGGTGATAAAGTGATTCTGTTCTAGCTTATGTGAAACAACTAAGCTTATTCAGGACCAAAGCTCCAAAAATGAAAGTTGGCTATTATATTGGAAATTTGTGTTGTGCTGCGTTGTATTTCTACGGATATTAAGAGATCTAGAACTTAACCCAAATCTTTCATTCAACAATACAGACTGATGATTAATTCTTCAGTCTCAGCAAAGAAATCTGGCTGGAGCAGGATTCAAGTAGGGCTGTAGTGTATTGCACAGATGGATGGCAGATAGCATGTGTTTCCTTCTCCACAAGCACGCTGTATCTCATTTCCTCTAGAGAAAAATATAAAGTGAGCCTAAAGCAGAAAGTGTGACGTTGGGGTGCGGTGCTTGCTCAGTCCTGATTAAAAATAATTTAGGGTATCTTTCTGCTCACTAGTCTCCAGATTTCCATGTGGTTGTAGCTGTAAAGTGCGAAGACAGGGTAATTCTCTTGTGAAGGAGATTGATATAGTGTATAGATATTCTTTTCCATCTGCTGTAATAACGGATGTTCTTATTGAAAATGACAACACATTGCCAGGTTAATTTCCTCAGCTTTGAGGTAACCAGACTGATCCAAAGAAAGAGATGTAATTTAGAATTAAGATGTAAATACTGCAGAAACGCTACTGTGTATTAAATATTGTGAGGCAGGATCACTGTGTCTGTCAGAGGATTTTAAAATGTGTTACCAATGTGGCTGCACGTATTCACTGGCCAGATGGCACAAAAAGTACTCAGTATCCAAACAAGGATTTCAGTGCCTCTGCACCACATGAGGCACTGTAGCCTGGTGTAGTATGAAGTTCACTGTTCTGAATTTAACCCTAAAGTTGGTGTGTTTCCATTACAGAGCTCCTGTGATAAGGATGTCATCCTGAATATCCTTGGTGTCCTCACTGACCTGCTCTCTCTGGGTAAGGAAGCATAGCTGGGGCAATGTCTGCAGGCGAAGGACAGGATTTTCCTAATCCCTGGTAGTCAGCCACTGGAAATATTCACCTGTGCAATTGGAGGGAAGGTTATGAGACAAAGAGAGGAACTTGACTTCCCAAACCACAAGTACTCTACAGTAGTGACCAGCTGCCAGAGATGCCCATGGATTCTTGTTTGCTGACACAGTAGGGCTTGCAGGATTAGTTTGTGGTTTCTTTAGAGACCTAGATCTGTCTGAAAACTGTCTCCAAAGCTTCCCCAGGATTCCTCTTCGTTTGGCAGATGCCTGTTGGAGCCTCATTCTTTTGCTGGTCTAATTTCTGATATCTAAGAAAAGATCACTGAGCCTTCCGCCCCTTTGAAATCTGTTGGTGCCTCTGTTTTTTCCTCTCTGCTGCATTTCAATGCACAATGAAAAACCTCTGCAGTGGTTTTGTAAAGGTAATGACTGCTGAAGCAAGATGAGAAGAGAGCATCATTTCTTTGCATCACTATTAGCCATGTCTCCAGTCTAGGGGCAACCAAGAGGTCAACCCTGCAAATGCTCTGGGGTTTATGGCAATAAAATAACTCGGGAAGGCCATGGGAGCACTGCGTGCATTGTGCAGGTTGAAGGCTAGCAATAGCTGTATCCCTGGGGCAAGGATGGTCTGAGTGATGCCTTTCTTATTGTCCCCATTTCCCCAGGAACTGGACGGAGAATTCACTATGTCATCAGCAAAGGGGGCAGCGAGGCACTGCTGCAGGCCCTCATCTCTGCTGCCCGGACCGAGCCGCCCGATCGCAGCGTCCTCCTGCCCCTGCTTCGCCTCCTGGCCAGGGTTGGCCAACAAGGTACTGCTGTGCAGTGGGATGCTCGGGGTTGGGAGAGTGGGCTTAAAACTAATGGACAGCCCCAGCACTGAGATGTGCCTGACAGAGCACTGTGAGTTTACTTGCAGGTTGTGCTATTCTGGAAATCCTGGTCATCTACAGCTTGGCCAGCTGGAGGTCTTGTGAGAAGACATGAGGGAGAGTGTACATGCACGTGCGTATGTTCTGCCTTGGGTTGAACTACTAGCTGAAAAGTTCCCCCCTCAGCAGAAATTTATTTTTGATTCTGATTCTGATTGATAAGTGGAATCTTAAAATGGTTCATCTTTGTATATGGTGACTGTAGGTAAATCTGATGTTTTCTTGTTTTCAGTGTAACCTGCAAATAACACTGATCTAACTCACTGGCACGTTTACATGAATTTTTAATGAAATCCCTACTTGTAAGATTTGGTCCAAGTTTGTTTATCAGCGCTTCTGCAGATACTTGGTCTTTATAGTAATTTTGATTCTACTTTGCATTTCACAGATCGGAAGTTTGGGGTGAAAGTACAGAAAGCAGAAGCAACCGGTGTAATCCTGAGCTTGACAAGACAAAACCTGGGCCACCACCTGAGCCTCACCCACTGCCTCTGGGTCCTGCGGGTTTGTGCTTCTAACGGTGAGTACCTAGGTTTTCCTCCTTTCCTCAGCATAACAAGTAGTAGAGCTCTTTTTAGTCACTTTAGTGCAAATAAACGTAATTCCTGCTTAGAACAAGTGTCTTCGTGCACTGTTAATATGTGGAATTGGACACAAAAATCCAGAACAGCCCAAGAAATAAATATTCCCAAAAGAGTCTATACAGCCTCTACAGAGTATTTCATCTGTGAACTATGAAAATATAAGTGAAAATATTCACATGTATGAAAATATTTATGGTAGTGGTCTCCTATTCCGTAATACATACAGCCAACTCTTTTGGTGGGTCTTAGGTACCTTAAGTAGCTATGTGGTTCCTGTTACCATAATAGCCAAGTGTCTTTCTGTTGTTGACTGTATTGATCCTCAGAGCAGTTGTGCAGGGTAGGGAAATGCAGTTGAAGCAACAGAGGCAAGAGGCAGAGGGAAATCATTTACTTCTTCAAGGCCCTTCAGGAAGTACATCTTAGAGATGGGAACTTAATACCTGGTCTCCTGTCTTAGTGTTCCTTCCTTGTACTCTCTTTCAGCTTTTTTTTTTGCTTGGCTGTGCCCTTATATTAAGCAACTCAAGCAATGGGGCTTCCAGTATTACCCCCAAGGGTCATTACAGATTCATACAGGTTTTCCCTTCTATAGAGCACTGAGTTTGTCAGCACAAGTTTCCCTTTGCTCACTCTAACCATTTCCTCTCCTTCCCTCCATTCTTCACCCAGCAGATAATTCTCAACAGCCATCCTGCCTGCAGTCTGCTACACGCATCCTAAGATTTAGCATTCCTGGCTCCCAGCCCTGCAGGTCCCTTCTAGCTGTACAGGAGCTAGTTTCATGCAATTGGCTTTCTCAGGCAAGCAGCCAAGCCTCAACATTCAACCCTTCTCCCTGCAATAAGCAGCATTTGAAAGACTGAAAATGCAGCCAAGGCCAGAAACTGAAATGTGCCTTTATTTGCGTTTCACAGCTGTATAATGACCCTGTGCTGCCTCCCACCCAAAATGATGATCTACACCAATCACTGCTCTTGCTTCAGTGCACCTGCATCCCATTTCAGCTGCAGATGTTACAGAGGTTGCAGGATGCACACTGCGGCCTGGCCTCCTTTCTGTTTATGTCAGCCCCTCACCTTGCCTCAGAATCCATCCTATACTCTTTTGTTGGGACAGCTCTGTTGCTCTTGTACCTCTGTTGCTCTGGTACCTCCAGCCTAGCTATGCTTCCATCTTGTCCAAGTAACTTTGAATCTGTGGTCTTTGTGGCCCACTAAACAACTCGTGTCTTCACTGGGCATTCTTAAAATTGGGTTGCCAAAACTGTCTATAAATGCTCCCAGTGTGTGCTAGCAAGTGAAGGATTAAAGGTAGCTGAAATTAAGATGTACTCAGAAGTGTCCCTCTCAAAAATACACTTCCAAACTGCTGAGTAAAAGCACGAGTAAAAGTAAACTTGACCCTCCATCATGCCTCTATGAAATAAACCATCCTCATGCAGCTGCCTCTGGCAAATGTAGGAAGAATTTGAGCCCTGTCATTTTCCTGACCCTATTCGATATGATTTGCTCTCCAGAGAGCACAACATCCACAGGGAAAGGAGCTTTGGGAAACTCAGGCAAGAAGGGCAGTATTTGAGAGCTGGTTTTGGTATGACTTTGTGTAAAGGTGTGTCCACTGCCAGCTCTGTGCTGCACTTGCTGTGTTTGTAAAATGATCTGTTTAGTCCAATTGGGAGCCCATAGAATCTGCTCATAGCCCCAGGGACAGCTACTCTCTTCCCTGCACCACCTCTAAACATGGCACTGCAGACTGCCTGCTTCAGACCTGACTGCTTTTCTCTTTTATTGGTTTAGTTGCTACAGGAACCACGCTTGGCGTCAATGGAGCCATGGAGCTGCTTTTCAAAGTCATCACCCCCTACAGCAAGCAGCACGTCAGGACTGTCAGGTAGGCACTAGCCCAAGAGGAACGCATCTTTCCGGGCCAGCAAGAAATAAAATTTTGGTTCCACTTGAAAAGGCAAAGAAATCAGAAATCGATGCACAATTTCCATTCACTTTAAATCTGCAGATTTTTTAAGAGGCAGAAATAGTTCCCCGAAGGACACGCTTATGCTGTGATTCATCATATGATTCATGCTGGTGGCCGTTTACTTGTAGTGATGGCAGTTTGATTACAAGGCATCATCCTTCAGTTTCCAGGCAGGAATGGGTTTTGAGAAGTGCATCCAAGGAGCAGAGAGACTGCTCCTGCCTACCCCTCAGCAAGAGCCTCTTGTCACCACTGCCCTGGGGCAGGTTTGGTGGAACTATGCCAGTTCTCTCTTCCTCCTTCTGCAAAGAGTTGTGACCAAATCCCTTCAGTATTTTTGAAGAATAATAGTTCTAGCTAGTATTAACCTAGGTCTGTTTTTAAGCCCATTCTAAATATTTCAAATAGTATATTTGCTGAAGAGAAATCAATTTTGTAGCTCCATTTTAATGTAGAATGTTATTCCTCAAGTTCATGCTGGCAGTGCCCCTACGTGCATTTCAAGGAAAACCTTTCAGTACAGAAGAAGAGCATCCACTGTAGGACATAATGTGTGGTTTGCTCATCGCGAGCAGAAGGCAGAACTTACTGTTATGACCTCTGCCCACACATCTACTTAAGCAACACAGAACCTGCTGGTTCTCTCCCTTAGACATGCTCTGCTTTGTGGAGCACGTTGTCCCTACTTGTTTAAGAGTGTCTTGGCAACATTCAGTCAAGTCTAGCTTCTGGACAGGCTCAACATGGGTGCAGTTCATGGATGGTTGTTACTGATGAAGGAGCTTTAGGCTGGGTGTGATGTGTAGGTGAGAGGTGGAAGGACAGACATGGCATGGTAACTTGACCATTTCATGCATAGCTGTAATTGGGGTGTGGGCCAGCCCCCCTGGATGGGGGCACCAATAAATCATGTCCTTCCAGATGCTATCGTAAAGGATTAATACCAGTTCTCCCAATACGGCCAGTTACACAATATGCTGCGAGGGAAGGAATTAGAATTATTTTCCGCTAGCTCCAATTGATTAACTTGCAATCAACATGAAGTACTTCTGTTTGCTTATGCAGCCTTTTTTTCTGGTTCTTCTGCTTATGTATTTGGGGTTATAAAAATTTGAGCACTTTGTCTTACTAAATAAGATACCAGATAGGCCCAGCAGATGCACAACTTCCCACAGCTGCCTTGTTAATGGAAGCCAACTCACTTTTGTCTGCGTTTTTGGCTTTCTAGTATAGCGCTGAGTACCTGGAACTGCTTCACAGTGTCAGTTTTCTCTTAGCCAGCATACCTGTGATTCCTCTGCACCATCACTCCAGAAGTATGATACCGGGACGTTTCCTGCACTGGGGATTTGGATCTCACCCACCTCCAGGAATATTATTACTGTGGTATTATTTCTAGGATATCTTAGTACCTTCCAAGATTCCCTTCAGGCCTCCTGGTATAACTTTAAGACTCAGGAATTGTAGAGAACTGTTTTATGTCAGAAGGGCCAAGGATAAGTTAGTTCCAGAGTTGGACTTGACTTCTGAGGCTACCAATAGTGATTGATGACTCCATTATCTTAACTAAGCAAGGAAATTCCATCCAATTCCCTGGTTTCCTTCTGTTTTCCTGAAGCATTGGCTGCAATTAGACCAACATTAGTAGTACTTGTCTGACTGTCTCATAGGTCAACATCTGAGTGTGATGAGACTTGGGGCTCTATTATTTCTCTAGTTCTTTTTTATGCAATGAGACTGGTTGCAGGACAGCATAAGAATTTTGCACAAAGCTGCTATTTGTGCTTCCTCTGAGGAAGGTGGAGAGCTTGGTTTGTTCAATATTCCTAGCCCAGCTTTTTGCTGAGATCCATTCAGAAGCATAGACTGCTGACAACTTGCAGACTTTGGGTTTTGCTTCATCTCCTGTACAAAAATTCTTTTAATCAATTCTTAGTTGTTTTTTTCTTTTTTGAGGAGAGACTGTACCAGAGAGAAGCAGAAAACAGTCTCAAAAATTTCCATTAATAAAACACCAGTTTTGCTGGAAAGATAGGATTTATTTTTCCATTGGACAAAGAGGTCTTGATGTCTACTTCACCACTAGTGCAGTTTCCTAATTTCCTTTTTCTCCTGAAATATTTGGGCTCTTTGTACGATGTATTTCCATGAGTGTGAAGGTGGAAGATAAAATCTATCCTAGAACCTAGCTGATCTAGTACTTGATCTACTGGCTGGCAACCCTGCCTGGGGAAGGGGGTTGGAACTTGATGATCCTTGAGGCCCCTTCCAACCCAAGCTGTTTTATCATTTGATGATTCAGCTGGCCCACCTAGAGCTCTAACTTGCTTGTTTTGTTAATAAAAAGGAGCAGCTGAGAAGGTCAGTGGCTCTGTGGAGACAGGCTATTTCACATCAGAAGAAGCATGAAAACCTGTTTTGTTTTAAAAAGCAAATGCAACCTATTTAAAGGCGCTAGTTTCTGATTCATTGGTAGGGATTGTGTTTGTTTGCAGTCTCTTTGGATGTGGTGTGCTTGTTGGGGAAAACAGTCTCAAGAACTATTGCTGGCAAGAATGTAGGTCCTGAGACTGAAAGTCTAGACTACAGATGGGTTGCAGATCTTTTCCAGCATTAACAAATACCTGAGATAACTATGGTTTGAAAACCAAAGGCAGTTTAAAGTCAGAAAATGGAGGTATGTGTAAAAATCCCTTCTATTTTTTTAAGTTGTTCTAATTAAAAAGCTATGGGGTTCCTGTGGAAGGGACTTCATGGATGGATTTTTTGAGATGGTGAGACAGTAAAAGGGAGTCACATGCTTTGTCTAGTTCTGCATGTGTTGCTGGTCATCTAACTCAGAGACTGCATAGCTCCTCCCAAAGTCCCTGTGTTGAAATCTACAGGAAGTTATTTTGGTGCAGTGAGTTGGTCACAAAAGCATATGCTTCTTTTGGCTGCTGGTATGGAGCTTGAAGAGAATTCTAGCCTGTAACCTGCCTACAGAGGAAATCTTGCAATGTCCTCCTTGCAAGCCTCTGATCCTCCCTTTGTATTTGCCCTTGATACCTTCTCTCCATAACTGCATACCCCCATGATTTGCCTTGCTGCTGGGAAGGAACAGCTGGCAACTGTGGGGGCAGAGATAATCCATGTTCTTTGATCGGCTGCCAGGAATGCCGTATTGAAAATGCACTATTCTCTTGTGGCTACGCCCGCATTCTCCTGTGCTGGGCAGTAGTAAGACCAATGTCACTTTAAGAATCTGCCTTGGAGAGTGCACTATCAGAGCTATTTATTTAGCCAGCTAAGATGTGGAAACAAGATCCATAGTTCTATTTATTTTTCTCAGTGGCAAAGCTCTGGGGTATTTAGAAATAGTCTCCAATGCTCCAATTGACCTTTTCTGGGTGCGTGCCAAGTAGCTCTGATTCCCCTGAGACTGTGACTCATGGACTTTATTGGTCTTAGTTAGGCATCTGAGATCTTCAGGTTGCTGGTGCCATAACTGTGGTTCTCTCTAAGACTGTCTACATCTGAAGCAAAAGCCACAGGGCGAAATGTGAAACTTACTGGGGTTTAGAGAGCTCCTAACTTAAGTACTGTCAAATTCAAGTGAGACGGAGACTCTAGACTGTCTTGTCTGTCTTGTATGGTGTTGTGTTGCAGTGAAAGCTTTCTAGTTCATTTCTGTAAGGACAGTTTTAAATAAAGCCAGATGTTCTGTTTATGTCAATAGCAAAGTGTGTGAGTGGGATGCTCAGATCTTAGCTGTCAGCACCTTTTCTAATGTAACACCACTGGTGCCCCACGCAGTGCAATGACTCCAGCTCCTTTCACCTTCCATTATTCCCTGTATGTTCCATATCTTCTGCTGGTCTCCCACTTTTCCCATCTCTCTTTCACCAGTCTTGCTCATCTTCCCAGTTTACTTATTCTAGGAGACATTTGGATGTGTTGTGGGCAGATGGATGTGGGATGTGGCTTTGGCAGATATCTGCTCTTTGAAGCTGGATTTCTTTTTCTTGGATGTGCCTCCAGGTGGCTAAGCATCAGATATCCTACTCGGGCTGCTGGCACATCAAGCAAATGGCTTTGAGGGCTGCATGTGGTCTGTGGCTATGTGTTGTGCCAGTCTGTTCTAGGATGCCTTGAGATAAAGATGGATTGTCAAGGTTAGTGAAAACGAAAATCCAGAACTTGATTCTTCCATACAGGGAAGATCCAGGGTTTAGAAAATGGCAAGTGAGCATGAAGTTGTCTGTGTAATTCCCTTCCTTATATTGTCATTTTCAGTTCTTAAAAGGTTGGTGGACACTCTCATTCCTACTGTTTTAATAAAAGTAATTTAGAGAATGCCCTTGTTCCTCAAAGCTCTTTGTGAGTACATCTATTTACCATGCAGAACAAGGAGTACATCTATTTAACACAGATAGTAACAAGAATGAGTACTCATCAGAATTAGAAAAAGAAACTTGCTTTCTGTGAATGTTCATGAAACTTGGCTTTCTTCAGTGGGTTGTTCTTTGTGAAGTTTGACTACTTAATTAAAAGGAAAAAGTGAATTAACAAGTCTGGGAACGGTGCCAGATGAATTCAGTAGAAGATGTAACATGAAGAAATTCTGTCTTCGCTCATGTCCAGAGTTGCCTGTTTCTGACACTGAATCTCAAATCTGATGTTTAGTGTTTATTGGGTGGTCCCAGCTCCTCAGACACTTGCAGTGAATCTTAGGTTCCATGAAGGGGAATAATTCCTCTCACATAAGCATCTCAGATGAAATAGTTACATAGACTCCTTGTATATTTAAGGAAAAAATAAGTGGGGCTGTCTTTATCAAAAGTGTGCTTGTTTACCTTTATCGAAAGTTTCTGATGTTTGTTCAGGGATGTCTTGAGTTGGGGAGTGACTCTTGAATCTGAAACGTTCAGGAGTCAGGAATCGATTCCTATTGTCGTCATGTTGTCATCATGTACTTCTGGCAGAATGGGACCTGAGAGATTTTTTTCACAGGAGTCTTGAAAGTGGAATTCGTTCAAGAAAAGAGGAACGTTAAGGTAATCTTAAGAGTACATCTAAACCCAAAAGCCTATATTCAATCACATGCTATCAGAGTGACCAAGAGGACTGTAAAGACTCTGAAAATATTGCTGCTGTAAGTTAAGGGGATGTAAGCTGCTTTATGTGTGCTCTGAATATATGTAGTATCTTTTCTATACAAAATGAGTTGTGTGCAACTGAGATTGTTTTCTGCCCTTAGAACTGGTGCTTTTGAAGCAAGATAAAATGCAAGTGTTGAGCCCGTGGTGTTGAGAAGTGACTGAGCTGCCACATCAACAAATGATTGTTAAAATGATCTCCTGTGACCTTAACAAGAGGAGAAGGGGTCGGAATGGCAGTTGGCTGTCCCCTTAGAAAGAGAGGAGACATAGCAGAGATGACCTGAATGCTAGAATTATCTCTTCTGTCAAGAAGAGGAGATAATAGGGAGACACATGAAAGAGATGCAATCGTGAATGCATCCCAGACTCCATGCAGGCAGCTAGTTTCCTCAACCCTAATCCTGGATAATCCTTTGCTGGTTGACCACCATATACATTTGCTGCAATTGCATCTCCTGAATTGTCCTAAGGTTTCAGCTGCCCTCTCCTTGAACAGAAGAACAAGTTACATGGCTGTTGCCAGCGAGTATTTGAAGGATGAGTGAGGAGATTCAACACATGGACATGGTGATTAGTTCCTTGGTGACCTGATACAGTAGCTGCTGTGATTGGCTCTTTTTGAAGAGTAGTCCACATAAAACTTTATGCCTTTGTTTATTTGGCAACAGTTCCTGATAGGAGACCAAAAGCAAATCATCCTTAATTCCTCTTGTTAGTCTCTGTTTTGCCATTAATCATGTTGAACAGTTTGGATATCTAGTTGGAAAGTAACACAATTCTATTGGAATGTGGTCAGAATTAATCAATGCGTAGTGCCTGCTGATTCTCAGATTGCTCTTTGGTTCACTTGATCCCTGTAGAAAACTCATAGGAGGGAATGAGATTTCTTTTGAGCTATGTCACAACCAAATAACATGTTTCTCATCTGGGCTTGATCTACATGTGATTTAGCTAGAAATTCTTGCTAAATAGAACTAGTAAGTATTATTCTGAATGCGATGATGCTAGCAACAAGAGGAAAAAGAGATTGCCTTTGAAACTTCTGTTTACATCAAGTGTCTATTCAGCCTGACTAATATTTCAGATAGCACGGAGCAGAGATACGCACATCATCGAGATGATTCAAACATTAGGGTTTATTTACTTTAATGCAGTGAGCCATTGTAATAGAAGAAATGAGCTCTGAGCCAAAGGTGTCCTCGTTTTATGCAGTTTCCTCTCTGTTCTTTTTATGGTCTGTGTGGTTTCTCTTGAAGAATGACCTGTTCTAATATTAATAATAAGGTATGAAATCTCATTTCAGACTGATGGTATCTCAATGCTACTTTGCAGAGTAAATAGAGTTGCGCTGCAGAATTATACTTTACTGGTATTGCACTGTTAATAGCAGCAGAAGAGAGAAATTGAAAAATAAAGAGATAGAGGCAAGAGGTGCTTTCAGATGAGACTTGAAAATAGGTGAAATCTTGAGGAGGGGGAAAGAAATACCAAGGTTGTTGTGCATGGCCAAAGATGTTGCATGTAGAAACCCTGATGCCATCTCTTGGTAGCCTCTGGTATGGCAAGATTTAGCATAGATAACCTATTTTTGAGCCATTAAAGACGGTGAATGAGCACAATACAAAGAGAAATCCACTTCTAGGTTTGATGTGATGCCTCACTGACAGGGAGGAACTGGATTATAAATGGACCTACAGTGAGACTGTTACTTACAAAGAAGTCGTCTTTTTTTTTTTTTTAGGCCTATGTTGTTTAACTTCTATTTCAGGTAGAAGTAGCAGAGTTCAAGAGGAAGAAATGCTTTCAACTGAAGACTTTTCTTTGTTTTGCTATTATTTCTTCCCCTTTTATTTGGGGAAGATTATTTTTTTTTTTATTTGGGAAGATGGTATGAGGGCAAGTTCCTGCTGTTCTCAAGTTCTTGACTTTTTGCACTCAGTGGTTCTTGGCTGACCATGCCTGATGGTGTTGGGTATGTGTCTATACTGCAGGCAATTCCATGCTTTTTTTGGTGGGAAGGTCTCTCCGCCCTAGCTTTAATGTGCCTCATTCTGACAACAACTGTTAAGGCTTGTAGCAGGGCCTCCAGCGTGGGCTATGCAAACTTCTTAGGACATACTATCCAGTTAAGGGTTATATTCCATGTTGCCGTATCTGTTTCACTATTGGTCTTTGTGGTATCTAGATTAAAGCTGACACTTGAGGGCCTCAGTGGAGTCATGTTGTCTCCTAGATATGCTTCAGATAGAGCTTCTTTCACCTAACTGGGGAACCATTGGTCAGTCCCATCCATATGGGAGGTGACACTTGAATTCATGCGTCAGTTGTATCCCAGAGTTGAATGAAATGTTGTTGTCACCCAGTCACTGAGCCATGTGGCTGGATATTATATCACTGAGCCGTATGGCTGGTGGTTTTATAGAAGAATGAATAAAGACCAGTGTGCACAGGCTGTGCTAGGCATTTTGTAAATAGCACAAATGGAATCATAGAATAAACCAAAATAAAAAATGCTAACGGAGGCAGAAAGATTATAAAGCCTTTTGTAATATAGGAAGAAATGTACAGAATGGCTTGGGTTGGAAGGGACATTCAAGCCTATTAGTTCCAACCTTGCCGTGGGCTGGCTGCTGTGCACCTCCAGGGATGAGGCATCCACAGCTTCTCTGGGCAGCCTGTGTGAGTGCCTCACCACTTTCTGAGTAACATTTCCTGCTTAACACCAAACCTAAATCCTCCCTCTTCTGGTTTAAAGCCACCCCCCTTGCCCAGTCACTATCAGATTGTGCACAAAGTCAGCCCCTCTCCTGCTTATAAGCATCCCTCAAGTACTGGAATGCCACACAGAGATAAGCTTGGAGAAGAAAAGGATCTATGGTTAACAAGCCCAGCTGCTTCAACCCTTCTTCATAAGAGAGGCTTTCCAGTCCTCTGAATGAAGAGTTTGAGATGGCTTCTGGAAACTCTTAGGGTATCTGTGAGATGAGACAGATTGGGCAAACTGTGCCAAGTCTGGAAGTGCAAGAAGAAGGCTCTGTTATGGGTGTTGGTAAGACTGTCAGAGTAAAGAAGGCGAGAAGTCTAATGGTAGAAGGCAAAAAATATCTCATGTCTGAAGGGCTTCTAGAGACATGGTATGCTACTGTGCGCAAGTCCTCTGAAATCAGACTTCTGTATGCTCAGTGCCTATGTACCAGATTGCACTTTTTAATGTTTTCCTGAGGGTGGGGAGGGTAAGATCAGTTGTCTGAGTCATTTGGTGAGGACAGAAGTGGAAAAATGAGGAAGGGGAGACAGGTGTTATGCTTGAGCAGAATAGGGCTGAAGTGGGTTGTGGAGTGAATGAGGAGCTGGAGGAGTGAGGAGAAGGCTGAGCAACGTGACCTTGTAAGCGTGTTTGAGATGGATGTGAAGTGCCAGAGCTTTCAGAAGGCATCAATCAGACAGCTGTGGGGTGCTGGAACTGGAGGGAAGGATATTTCTGAGTAAAGCGTGTCTGAATGACCTCACTGAGGTGACAAGCTTATGCCCACCCTGCCTGTTTTTTAGTCCTGGAGACAACCCACCCTTGGAAAGCACTGAATTGGATATTGACACGAATCTCTGAAACAGCCAGAAAGTGGCTAGATAAAGCTGAAGACACCTACTTAAGTGTCAGCACATCTGAGAGCGCAGAAATCCCCTTTCCCTTGCCTTTTACCTGAGTTACTGTCCTTTTGGACCCAGAAGCTTATTACCCCTATAAAGGGGTAGATGGCAGCTATGAAAGACCCTCCCAGCTAATGCTTCCAGTCTGAGGGTAGGTATGGGGAAATATGAAAACAATGAAAGAAAGCATCAGTGTGGACTTTCAGTAGCAAGAATTGAGCACGATGTTGTCTCTGAGCACGTGCTGTCCACACAAGAAAGACAGCCCTAAGAATTTCCTAGGGCTGCTATGGCTTCATTTCTTTTTATCAGCTCCACTTGTGCTGGCAGGTGAGGTGTGAACCAGTCTCTAGAACTATCAGCGGCATTAAAAACACCACAGTGATTAGACCTGCCCTCATCTGAGTTAAATGACACCGTGTCAAAGCCCTTAGCAACAGCCTTTCTACACTAGGATTCCCTATCCTGATAGCACTATTGGAGCTGCCCCAGCATTAGCAGCAGCAGGGCAGCTGGTTTTAGCAATACGGAGAACAGGCAGTACAGCTGACTGCCTTCCAATGAGCAGGAGGGAGGGAGCTCCCATGCTTTCAGGCTTTTCTGGATAGTTAGATAATGCTGACTGTAGAAAACAAAATAGAAAGCTGAGGAACAATAGTATTTACCACGTGCAGGTGGAATAGATTTCATAAGGAAAGGAAGGCTTTTTTAGTAGCAGTGTTATTAGCAGCATGGATCTGTCTTGGTAACGCTGGCAGGGCTCTTCTTGGTCTCTTTATCTGCTGGGCAACACTTGGAATGGTAGCAATGCCAGTAACATCTGTAAATAAACCCAGAGCTGAGCAGCTCTGGGATGTGTTCAGAGACAAGGCTTGGAACATGGAGGGGAGAACGTGGAAACCCGACGTGGCTGGTGAGGAAGAACAGGGCTACTGACTCCAAATAGAGCTGCAGTGCTGGGCTGGGAATGGAAACTCCCCCTGAAGCGTGAATCTTTGAAAGGTCATGGCTCTGAGACCGAGCTTTTACTGTCTGCCTGCAGCAACAGCAAGGCTATTACAGGAGATAAAGAGAATTCTCCCATAGCTTTGGCTCATTTACTTTATCTTCTCTCTGTGTTAAATGGATATAGTTTGATCTTTGTGTATACTATAGGACATATGTTGTGATGGCAGGACAGTTCTTACTATCTACTCCAAAAGCTTAATTTTCTTTTTGATTTTTTTTGTTTTGAATTGCATTTACGTATGTGTGGCTATTCCAGCTTTCACTGCCTTCCAGAATCTTCTGTGCAGAAAAACCAATGGCACATGGTAGAACCATCCCAAAAGTGCATGTGTTTTTTTTACTGTGTTTTTTATTTATTCCTGCTGGTTCATTCCTCTATTTATAGCTGAAGTTATACCAGCCCTGGCTTTGATATGGTCTGTTTTCAAATCCTAAACAGAGCCTGTCTTGATTATATTAGATGAAAGTTTTCCAATGAAAAAAGGAAAGAAGTACTAACAGCTCGGCTTCTGCAAATTACTGCTTCAGAAAGCCCCTGCAGTTCTGCTGGTATGACACTGCTGATTTTATATGGCCAGTGTCATGACCCGTATTTGCTATACTTTGGCTTGTTAGTGATTCCTGCCCCCAGCCCCCTGCCTCTGAAATGCTGTGAAGAACAAGCACCAGCACAAAGGTGTGACTAGTTTGTTTAATAAGGAGTTGCATGCATGAAACAGGAAAAAAAAAAATTACTGTGCTTGGCTGGCTCTGCCACCACAATCAGATGCTTGCTGCTTGCAAGCTGCATGATGATTTAGTGGCCAGTGCTGCACCTGAGGCTAGCGCATGCTGTCTGCTGACAAGTCTCCTTTCCTACAGATGTGGGGATGAAATCTGAGGCTATGCACTGGCTGCCCCTGGGTGTATGGTCTTCCTACCCATCATATCAAAATCACGATGTGCCCTGCATGTTGGATCTGACTCAGAGCAGCCAGCTAGGCAACATGCCATGTGGCAGGCAGCATGAGTGTGCTGACAGAATACTATTTCTCTGACTCTTGAGAAAGCCTCTAAACTTTATGTACTACTCTTCTTCAGGACGCTCACCACAGCTGTTTCCATTGCATTCTTATATAGCCCATGACAGGTCTTTGAAATGCTAAATATCTTCATAGGTGCTCCAGAGAGCCTTATCTCTGACCTATAGTCTGTAGGGTGCCCACACTGGGGTAAGATGTCCTACTTCTGTCCCACCTGAGCTGCAGAGTTGAGGTGAGGACAAGAACAGATTGACTGCAGTGCTGGAGTAGTGGTGTCCGCTACTGTGAATGTTTGTGGTGGTGGCTCAGCCTGCTTGCACAGATCCTACAGAGGATGCATCCTCATTTGCCACAGCTATCCCACTTAATTTAAAGTTGATTACATGTCCTCAGATAATTCTCCTGCTTTTCTGATCACATCTTGAAGATCCTATGTCCAGAAAGCTGCTGCAGTGCAGTGGAAGGAAGGTGTTCAGTTTCTATACCTTGGCTCCTTTTCCTGCAGAGGTATCTTTGTGTATGCTACACAATACAGCAGCATTCCCATTCTGCTTCCTGCCTTTCAAGCAAGACATCCCACAAATGGCAGAGGGAGGCAAATAGCAGGATGGCTTTTTTTCTGCTAAACCCTTACTGAAATTCCCAGACAAGTTAATAAGCTTTCCTCCCTGCTCTGCAATTGCAACATCTATTTTCCCTGAAGACTTCATAGTTACTTTACTTGCCTGTGGCAAACCTACTCAGTGCTGTATGTTTCTAACAGTATTCTACATGTGTTTTGCAGTTCAGTGTTTCAACAGCACACAGTGAGCAAAAGTGACATTTCTTTTGCATATAAGAGATGGACTTGAAACATTTCTTATTGACTGGCTGTTGGTATTGAATAAAGAGGCTTGGGTTGGTGAAGGCTGAGTTTTCTGAAGAAGAGTCCAGATCTTTAGAGATTTAGATGTGCAGAGGTAAAACTGGAGATCCAATATTCTCATTGGAAAGCCTTTTGGAAGGGTATAGGCTCAACTCCATTCAGCTAAAAGGTAGTTCTGATCTTAACATACAGAGGAGCTTTGAAAAATCCTGCTCAGTGCTAGCTGCAGGCTTAGACATGGAAATGCCTTTTACACTTAGGTCAAGATATCTAATGTGAATCTATAGGACAACATTACTCTGTTCCTCAAGCGTGTTTGTGCATTGATCTCTATTTGAGATGGTTTTAGTAGTACCAGTTAAGCTCAGCATTGCACGTGTGCACACATGAGGGGTTTATAAACAGACATCACTCACTATTTCTAAGTATGTTCATGTTCAGCAGCGTCACTTAAGACCACAAAACTCTACAAGTGCCCAATCCACAGTAAATTCTGTGCTGAAAGGGTAAGTAAAAAATAATCTGTGTGTATGGTAAGAGAATCTCTCTAGAAGAGATGAAAAGTGGGGTAGCTGGAAAATGGGAGAAAATTGGAGACTGCTTCTGCCTATCTTCCCTATATTTGGTTGAAATTCCGCTTGCATGTGAACTCTTCAGAGAGCTCCCTGGCCACCACCCCTTGGGATTTAGGTACGAGCAATGTATGAAAAACTGCTTAACTTGTGTATGTGACAGGGAAATATTTCCTTACTTGGGAAGTATGTGCACCTTGATAACTGGAAAGTGTTGCATTCAGGAGGATTAATTAGCTTCAGTGTTTTCCCATTGTTCCCTGTTGGAAATGTGGATGTAACACTATGTGCTGTCAGTGCTTCAGTGAGCAGTTGCATTCAAACCATGGTCTTGTACTACAGGTAGGCTGTGCAACTGGACCCTCATAAACAGATCTGGATAAGACTACAGGGTTAATATGACACTATTGCCAGTTTGCAGCCATCCAGTTTGCACCTGGTCATGCAGCACAGGGAGAAATGACTCCAGTAGCTGTGCTTGCATGAAACTGCTTCCTGTGGTGTATTCAGAGAGGCTCTATAAGGCAGCTCTTTTTCTCAAAATTGTTAAGCTTTATGTTTTCCTTTGGCTGATCTTTATGGATGTTCTTCATCTGAACAGAACCAGAGGGGGAGCTTGAAGTGCCATATAAACTGATGGATCCATTTCTAGACCTTTGTAATAGGGAAACAGTACCATTAGATTAAAAAGAACAAACACATTTTTTTAATCTTGAGTTCAATATCAAACTTACTTCCTTTCTATTCAGAGGAATCTGACAATGCTTAAAGAAAGGGCTGCCACTCAAGTCACCCTTGTTTCTTAGTGAAGTTCAACGAAGATTGAGTTTTCTCAGTACTCCAGCTTCAGGTCTGTTAAATTGTATAGACATTTAGCATTAGCTTGCCTGACTCAGGCCACAAGCAGTGGCATGCCAGATACCTCACTGCCTGGACTACTGATGCCACAAGCTGCTCTTGGGTATCCCACTGCCAGCAATTGACTGTACATAAAGCCCTTCTGGTTGTTTGCAAGCAACACCGGGTGAGTGCAGGCTTGTTATATGGCATCATAAGGCCCTGGGTACCCCTAAGCTTCACCTTCTCTTTCATAATTCACCATCAGAGACTTCCCAGTGGCAAACCACCTGCAATTCAACTTATTTTCATGATGACAGAATTCTAGGTTGTCCCACTGAGATTTGACCCTGGCATTTCTGGGTAGGTAACCTTTGAATTTTTCAAGGTTTCTCTGCAAGATCTGTCTACCCT
Organism: Numida meleagris; assembly: GCF_002078875.1. Taxonomy (NCBI): domain Eukaryota; kingdom Metazoa; phylum Chordata; class Aves; order Galliformes; family Numididae; genus Numida; species Numida meleagris. The sequence goes on along the minus strand of NC_034417.1, from coordinate 13,491,392 downwards.
CAAGAGAGTCACCAGCTGCTCCCAATTTAGTGTTGTACACAAACTTGGTATGCCTTCAAGTCCTCTCTCCAAATCATTTATGAAAACATTAAAGAGAAGTGGCCCTAAAACGGATCCCTGGGGAATCCCGTTAGTGTCTGGCTGCCAGCCTGATGTAATCTCATTTACTATAACCCTCTGAGCCTGACCTGTCAGCCAGTTGTTCACCTGTTGCATTGCTTTTTGTCTAGATGAATGCTGGACACTTTGCTCTGGAGGATAGTGTGGAAACAGTATTGAAAGCTCTGCTGAAATCCGAAAAGATTACATCAGCTGGCTTTCCTTGGTCAACACTTTGGGACTCTAGAGTGTGAACTGCCAGTTATTGTGAGCTGATGAGCTATGAATGAAGTGACAATAAAGGACTGAGCCAGTAGACCACCGGGCTCTTTCCTGTTAGTGAGTGAAATGGGATTGGAAGGCAGCTCTCTGGGGAAAGGAGGGGGCTTTAACCTCACTCACTGGCATGATTTCAGTGTGTGTGAGATATTTGGTAGGGCCATGCTGTTATCCATTGTGGCCTCTGAGTATCTTCACTCCTCCCCATCCTGAATTGATCAGGGATAGCATCAAGCCCCTCTACGTCCCTTGGGTGGGAGAGCTGGGTTCTCACACTGCCATCCTGAATCCGCCTGGGTGATTGAGCTGTTAAGAAACCTGTGTTGACTGATCCAGCCCCTTCACCTTGATGTGAATGACAAGCTGTTACAGCCTGCCTCAGCTGTATTGGTGACATCTGACCCCAGAGAGGGAGCTGACAGGAATGGGAAGTCTTGAGCTTTGGCTTCTGCCTCTGCAAGCAGTGCCAGCTCTGTACCACGCAGCAAGAAATGTCTGGGCATTTATTTGGCAAGGATTTAAATACACTTCTTGTACCTTGTTCTTTATTGCTAATGTTAAGCTAATTTAAGTTAGAAGCAAAAAGAATAAGATGGATTTTTAGGATACAGCTGTCTCTCATTCTGTACTTCCTACTTGGAGGAGTAGGATACTTGTAAAGATGCCTGGAGGGTAGCCCTGGAGTGACTCTTCTTCCTGGGAGGCAGCGATGGAAGAGGCTGAAATGCTGTACCTTTTCATTGATGTAACCGAACAGGCTCTAGGGAAGGTAGAGATGCTTGGAAGATGCTTCAGTGGAGGCCTTGAGCTGAGCCTGGGAACCGAGATACATTCATTGCATTGGCCATTAGAGCAGAAAAGAGAATTTCACACAGGAGCTTCTGCATCACAACTATGACTTCTCAATAAACACAGTGTGTGATTTGGAGCACACACAAGTGTGTATGATAGGAGAAAATTCAGTTCTGGGCTTCTTTTAGGCTTAAAGAGTAGGGAATAATCACTCCTCTCACTGTTTAATCTTTTTGCATCGACTGTGCATGCTCTTTTTTTTTTTGCCACCTTACTCTGATACTTAATACTCAAAGAAATCTTTAAAGGTGGGGAGAAAATACTTTCCAGCGTGAACTTAATTTCTTTACTTCTCAGTTTGCTTTCTAATTCTATTCAGCAAAATTAATCACATCAGAGAGAATAGCTTCCATGGAAGATGCATGTTTAGTTTAAAGGCAGCACGTGCTTTTCCAGGAAAACAAATCAGATTACTGGAATTGAAGTAACCATTAGAAGAGGAGCGTGTGACTTTCATTTTTTTTTTAATTCCCTTTCCTTTGGCACCATACCAGAAGCACATCTGTGCGGAGCAGCTGGATCTCTGAACACCACCTGTTGGCAATGTGTGGGACATCACAAGCTGTAAGCAGGCTATGCCTTTAGCACTGGTTTTAATACCTAGCTAACAAGCTGGAACTAAAGCGGACACGATGATGGGTGTGTGTTTGTCAGTCGCAGACCAGCAGTGCCATGGAAATGCTGGCAGTGTATGCAGCTTTCCCCTGCTGAATTTTCAAAATTTGTGAAGCTGCTAGTTTTAAAACTTTAAAACAAAACAAATCACTGTAGAAGTACTTACATATTTAAGATCTATATTTCTGGGCCACAAGGGGAAATGACTTTTTGTGGTATCTGTCTCCGATGAGATCTACCTTCTGGTAGGATTTATAAGGCACCTATTGCTGTGGTTCCCACATGTTATTTCCAAATGTCTCTCAGTTGTCAAATGTGAAATTTTCTTTAGATTGAGTTGTTCTGTGACTGTACAAACTCCAGTAGCTAAATACACGTCCCAAGAGTTGGAGGCAAAGTGCAGCCAGGCACTATGTACTCTCAAGTGCACTTAATTCCTTCAAGAGACAGGGGCAATTGAAGCTTATGGGCTTTAAGCCTGTAAGCTGTAGTACCTTCAGCCCTCAGTCAAGATTCCCATTGTGCTAGATGCTGTACAAATATGTAGCATAGTCCATGCCCCACACTGCATGAGATATAAATAAACTCAACAGCAGCAAGTGAGTGTACTGAGAAATAGTCGGATGAGGAGCAAAATGAGAGAGAATAGGCTGAGGCAAGGTGGGCTGCCAGGCAGGGGAGAATCTTTTATGTCTCTAAAAATAGTGCGTTACATCTTCATTATCCAGGTGTGATTGCCTTTAGGAATTGCATCAGGTCTGAAGAGGTATTTAATGAAGCACCAAGTCATTAGCTTTCATTCAATAATAAAAGGATGTTTCATGTTTAAGCATGTATAAAGATAAAATCTCGCAGGAGGAGGAAGATGCTGGTTAAATTACTTGGGAGCTGGTTTACAAAGCCCTGTTGGATCATTTCTTTGTTCTGTCTTTAGCTTCTCAGCTGTTCCCTGTCCATAGTAACGAGGTAGTCCTGAACAGATGGGCACCAAACTCCACGTGCCCTGTGAGTCTTCAAATCCCTTCATGTAGTCCACCAGGCGTCCCTCTGTAGCAACGTTTTTCATTTCTAGGAGGCTTTTTCCAGTGTTGTGTGGAACAGAAGTAAACAATTCAAGAAACAGAGACAGAGAGTTGTCCATGGCAATGCTGAGAGCTACAGCATAAGAGCCAAGATCAGAGTGGAGAATGAGACATCGGAGGCACTGCCTCCTGGTCTCCTCTGTCTGCAGCACTTCCAGCTGACGCTGTCCCCATAGCCCAGATCTGAAGAGGTGACCTTGAAATAAAAGACTTTTTGTCTATGTTGAACAGCCCAACTTTGCTGGCTAATCCAATTCTTCTTTGGCTTGGGAAGTGCATTTTTGCCTTTGTTGTTGCTCCTGGTTCCGAAGTGCAGGATCTGGAAGTTGATTGTCTATCTGTCTGTAAGTTGCACTCCTGCCCTGATATTCAAGCTGCTGGTTTGGAAACACTTCAAAAGGCTTCCATTCTTCAGAGCAGCTGTCTTCACTGCTCGTACAGGCAGTTTTTAATGATTTCTGATTACGGTGTGGCATTTATTATAATGCCTTTTAAGACAGCACAACTTTATTTATACATCTTTTTATTGAAATATATAAATGAGTCTCCTTTGAGATAGCTGCTCTGTCAATCCCAGTGTAGGATTTGAGTAACGTATTACCACAGAACAGAAAATCAGAGGAAGGCATCTGGACAGGTTTGCTGTTTTTTTTTCTTTTTTTTTTTTTAATGAAATGTTTTTTTCCCTTATTCCTTCTTAAGACAAACGCGGAGTTCTGAACTGGGCACACTGTCAAATTCTCAGGTCTAGCATATGGCTTGTAGAGACATCTTTCTGCTCTTAAACTTTCCCTCCTGTTCCCATCTTTTATTTTTCTCTCTTGCTCTCATGCACAATTTGTCTCCTTTCTCTCCGTCTTCCCATCCCAGATATACTCATCTCATTATCTTTTCTGATGCCAGAAAAGATGCTGTTGGTTTACCATATGCTGCTAAGAGGTGCTGGTATCACAAACACAAGTTGCCTTGGCTTGCTGTAAGGCCATTGACACATCCGTCAGCTTGCTGCCTTTCTCAGTGAAAGTCCATTCTGCCCTTTTTTTTCTGACTTCTCATTTTGTTCCTCTAGGGTGTTTTGTGTGTTTGCACAGCTTCAAAAATACATGGAAGGAAAATGAACTACACTGAAAAACTTGCCAAAGGCACCAGTGGTGCTCTGGATGGCAAACAGCTGGAGTCAGAGAGTCTTTTCTGGAAGTTCTAGCACTGTATCTTTACTCTGGTTTTGTACTTCTCCTTAGAGCGCTATTGGATGTGAGATCCAGACTACCTAGGCTTCCTGCTTAAACTGGTGCAGCTGGTCCTTTCTGGCCTGGCTAATTAACTTTGTGTTTGGAGTAACTGCTTATCATTCAGTTCCATTTTATGCATGATTAAAATGAAGGCATATAGAACTACTGTGATTTCTGGGTCAAGTTTTTCAGACCCTTTCCTCATTGGCAGCTGAGCCTCGTGATCCTATTATAAGCAATTCAGGCTCCCTTTTCAAATTCATTACATTGTTCGTCCTGTTGCTGCCAAGAGGATGTTTCAGAGCCTCATTTTCCAGTGCTTAAGACCTATCCTTTAATTTCCAGTTGAAATTTATTCATGGCTGTTTTCTATCCATTTGTCCTTGTGCCAGCTTTGTTCTTCAGCTTGAGTAGCTCTCTGCTTTACGCAGTGTTTACTTCCCCCCCACCCCAGTGTGTCTATGGAGAATAATCAAGTCACCTTTCAGACATTATTTTGCTAAAGTAACCAAACTGTGTTCTTTAAGGCTCCTGAAATTTCTCTGCTATAATTGTTTTCTTAGCCCTTTTCTGCACTGTTCCTGTTGAGCAGTGCACGCAGCTGTTTGAGGGAAACCTTAAGTGAAAACCTTCATGCTTTCCATTCTCATTGGCCATGACTTTCTGAGACCTGATCTGTCCTTTTCACAATTTTCACCCTGCCGGGTCATGCTTGTCCTAATCCTCTAATGGGCTTATCTATCCAGGATGTCTTTCTACTCGCTTCCAAATTATGAGCCCTAGCTCATAACAACATCTCTTACTAAACCCTAAATGCATAACCTTGCACTTTGACTATTACATTTCATCCCATCTCTACTGCTTCAGAACTCAAGCACATCCTGTTACTCCTGAAAGATAATCCAAACAACCCACTACTGGCAGTAGCTCCTGACTTCACACTGTCAGCAGATTTTGTTGGTGTACGCTGACTTTTTGTGCCAAGGTTATTAATGAAAGTATAAAATAAGATCAGTCTCAAAATGTATCCTTGAGAACTTCCACACGTAGCCTCCCTCCAGCCCAATAATTCCTCTTTCAGCACAGCTCCTGTCACTGCCTCTTTAACCAGTTCCTCTCTCACCTTGCAGTTCTTGTGCTAATCCCCACCTTCTCCCGCTTAGCTAATAATTTCCAGTGTGGCATCACATCAAAAGCTTTACTGAAGAATAGATAAATTAGATCTACTGTGTCTCCCTTGTCTAGAAAAATCAGTTATCTAAGAAAGACATCGAGTTAGGCTGGCTTGCTCTACTTTTGGTTAATTCTGTTTTATCCCTTAAACCTGTTTGATCCATCGGGCAGTTTACACTCGTGTTTAATTACTCTTTCTTTCAACATGTATTCTAAAACAATGCATGCTATTGAGGTTTGTCTCCTGGGTCTGAACCTGCATATGAGTAACTGTAGAGCATGTTCTGCAGGACACGCAGAACACTGCTTATCACCTGTGCCAAAATATATCTGAATTGCAGTGAATTAAGAGATGAAATGTACTAATTTGGTTCCATTTTCTGTTACTGTGGTACTGTGTATGGCATGGGCTGAGATGAGGCAGTGTCTAGGCTGCTAGTATGGCACATGAGAAATCCAGCTAGCTACAGCTGCAGGGCTGTCATGTTGCTTCAGAAGTAGGTGGGGTTGAAAAAATTCATACAGTAAATGAGGTGCCTACTAGAGCACCTTAGATCTCTTCTGCTTGGATCCAGAAATACTTACGTTCTTCCTTCACTCCTTTGCTGTTTGGATGTGTGATTGATGCATCACCTAAAGCCTGAAGAAACCACTGCAAAATTAGCTTCGTAACGTTTTCTCTGTTAAAACATGCGTGTGAGCTTTGAGAGGAGCTCTGGACAAAATTCTAATTTGCTTAGAGTTATTTACTTGGTCCCAAGTTGGATACTTAAGAAAAGGCTAAGTGATCAGTGGATGTAGCACATCCCTTTCCAGCGTGTGCAGAATGACTGGTAGATGACAGTATTCCTCCCACCAGCTGAATGATTGCTGTTTGGGTGGAGGCAAAACAATGAGAGCATGACTGTACTTCCACTTGTGGGTGGGATTTTAGCTGTTTACTTCTTGGGTTCTTTTTTCTGTATCGTGTGGTATTTTTTATGCATATGTGTGTGGTTGGTGATTGTTGGTTGTTTTTTTTTTTTTAATGCCGGTGTTGAACTCTGTCAGATTCAATATGGAAGCATGATGTTAGACAAGGACATCAACCCAACATCAACAAGGACCAGATCTTGAATCTTAGTCTTAGCCGCTGCTGCAACACACAACAGACAGCAGCTTGATGACAAAAAAAAAAAATAGTAATTTTTTGCTGCAGGATGATAATTGGCTCAGTATGCAAGTTAATGTGATTTTATTTGGGGATTGGTTTCTAAAGAGATTACATTTTAAAGAATCTGTGGGCACGAAGGGTTTTGCTGCTGTATTTATTCAATAAGATACAGGCACTTGAAACTTTGCAGCAGTAAGCTAGGTTGGAACATGGCTCTTCTTGTTCCAGCAGAACGTGACTGGAAAGGGAAATCTTCTCTGTCTGGTAGGATGGGGCTTATACCATGTGAGGAATGAGGATGTCTCAGTGCAGATTTCTCTGGTTCCCATTCAGACTGGTGCTATCCTGAGTCAGGCAAGTTGAGTTGCTTACTTGTGCATTGAATTGATGTAAAGGTTAACAAAAAATCTTTCTGTATCGCTTTTCTACTAGTACTCTATGTGGCAAGTCTTACCACATCACTTTAGCATCTTCCTTACAAGCCCTGATCTGATCAGAGTGGGGAACCTTTATCTGCCACTGCAGTGCAAGACTGCAAGAAAATGAAGCTTATTTTCAGTTTAAGCTGGTGGGAGGGAGGATGGAGGGAAAGTTTGTTTTGGGAAAATGGAGGAGGGAGTGGAATTTATCTGTAAATGCTGACATGTCCCAATTGGACGCAGAAGTTATCATCTCCTGATGTGGATGGAAGCACTGATGTCTGGAACGGGCATATGCTGAGTGTGATACAAAGAAATGGTTCTAGGGCAGTAGTTTAAAGACTTGCTTCATTACTTTGGGTATGTGGCTGTTTCTTTACATTTAATGGTCACCACAAATCAGTGTAACGCTAAAGCTAGAGGGCTAACGGTCTTTTAGAATAACTGAGTCAGCTGCAGAAACTGGATTCTCTGCTGGTGTAAGACATTGCAGCTCTGTCAAAGTCAATGATAAGCTGTCAGTTTAGACCAACCGCAAAGCTTGACCCAGAAGATCATGAAGATGAAGGTTAAAAAAATTATCAAAGAAATTGACATTTTTTCCATCTTTCTTCTTTCCCCAGGGCAGCCATTGAAGCTCTGGCAGCTTTGCTGAAATCAAGTAAGCTTTTCCTCTTATTATGACTTTTCTTTCTGTGCTGTGCTGCTGGACAGAATGATCCTCATTCTCCTTTAGTATCCACTTCACCCTAAATCCTAAAAAGCACTGCTTAGAAAAAAGGGGTAGTTGCTTATATGTCTTGCAGTGCTTTTCAGCACCTCGCAGCTCTGTGGACATGCAAATATGTGGGAGATGCTGTAGATCCCAGGAGTAAGTTGCTGAAGGAACCAAATGAGATGATATTTTGAATAGTCAGGGAACAGTGGTTGTCCTGGTGCTTGGTACAGTGGAAGAAAGGGGGAAAGCTGTCCAGCCAGTGAATAATGCTCATTGCTCTGTTCTGTCGTTACTGGGAAATGGCACGAAGATCTCTCTGTCTTGTGGTGCTGTAGTACTGCGCGCTAACCTGGAAACAGTAGTGTTATTGGAAAAGGCTTGGAAAACTTCTGCAGTGCAGAAGACATGACCTTATTCTCCCTTGCAAGCATTTTGGGTTTGATAGCATGCAGACCTAAAAGATAGGGTGGAGCTATGGCAGGTTGTGCTTGGCCTCTGCACCAGCTGGCTGGGGGTGTTGGAGACCTTAACAGGGATTCTCAGTCATGCACTGTTGTGTGACTGTTCCTGAAATGAACGTGTTACCCTTTTCTGCCTTTTTCCTATCCAAAAACACTCAGCTTTTATTACTAGAATTTAATAAAGCTTTGATTAAGAAAGAGCACTCTACTATTGCAGACTATATACTCTCCAATAAATCACAATGGCGTATTGTCCTTCTCTCTCTCCCTCCTTTTCTTCCCCTCCCCTTTTCCTTTTTATAGTAAGAGGAATAATTCATTTGTGAAAATCTGTAGTCTTGGAAGCAGTGCTTAAATGAACAAACTGCACTGGGATTGTCTCTGAGTCGCACCAGCTCAAGTGATGAATTCTGAACTAATGCTCCAGTATTAACCTTGCTGCATAGATTTAAAGGTCACGTTATTGCAACGAGGAAAGACCTTCTGCTTTGGGTACTAAATCTTAATAAGGGGGGTTGTGGGGCTATGCCACAGCTGCTTGCAATATAAAAAGCAAAATTAGCATTTAGAATAGAAAGGAGTGCGCAGAGAAAACTAGAAAAGTGAAACAAGAGCTGAAAGCTCATCAGGCAGCTTGAGCTTTTCTTCTGCATTCCTGTTCTATGGCAAACACCAGGAATGGGAAGTAAAATTCTGCTGGTCCAGGGTGTTAAAAGTGTTACTTTCCTATTTCAAGGCTCGTTCTGGGTCTAGAGATGAGGATGATATGGAGAAGCGAAGAAGTAATCACCAAAGGAGGTTGTGAAATGTAGGCTTTCGAAGTTCTAAATCCATGTTGTAGAAGTCAGTGTTGTGTTGGGGGAAACCTTTTTTGAGCCGAGGATTTTCTAGGGAATCTGGAAGGACTAGATTCATCTCCAGGTTCTCCCAGTGGTTTTTTCCCTCAGGAGTGAAGTTTCAAGGATATTAACTCTTAGAATAAATCTATTTTTCTCGTTGGCTCTTCTCAGCCAATCTAGGTTCTAGAGACATCTGAGCTCTTTCTCTTACACTTCTTGCGTTTTGAGAAGGACAAAGAGCATTTGCAATATACTTGTAGAACACACTGTTAGTTCTGCTTGGTTGTTTCAGGTGCTTTCACAGAAAACTTTGAGAATTTGGTTTATTGAGCAAAGCAGTCCATACATTGTCACTTGGGAGGACTGCTGTGATGTACAGGCTAGAGTTCTCACGTTCATTGGTAATGCTGGCCATTGCAAAGTGAAGCCTTGCTTGGGAGAGAGATTTCTTATTTGGAGACACGTTCTCTCCTTTACCATTTGCAACATTGCTGTGGCAACACCAGCTACTGCTTCCAATGGAAAGTGATTTTAGGAAAGCTCATACTCTGTTCTCAGCTAATGATTTAAGGCTCTGGAACTGGGATTTGGGAAGCAGTGCCAATATTGTGCAACCAAGTAGAGCACCACAGCCTGCAAGGCAGCTTGTACTCTGTTTTCTCATGTTTTCTGCAGGCTGTTGCTCAGTGGTCAGAATGTTTTTTAGTTTTTGTCTTGTCCTGAGGCTCGAGAAACTAGAAGCTCCAGGCTTCTGGTGTAGCTGCGTACAACTTAACAGGCTGTGCCTTTTGGGAGGTGTGAGAAACATCTCTGGTTTTTCCATACGACAAAACAGAAGAAGAGCTGAATGCTTTTCACAATTGTCAGCATAGCTTTGCTTGTCGCAGTTAACTTATCTATGCATATGACCTTAGTGTTCTTAGAAAGCTAAAAATCTAATCCTGTGAATGTTAGAGCACTTGAAAATTGCTTGTGAAAATGGGATAAAATTTTACATGACAAAGCACTCAAAGTCCTTTAGCATGTTTTAGGTGGGATACAAACTGAATGGGAGGTGGGAATCCTGGAATGTGCTACAGCACCAAACTGTGGGACTAATGATTGTGATCTTTGTTGAAGGCTTGCAGTAACTTGCTTACTAGGACATCGGGAGATTCAATTTTGCTGGGTGTGAAAGGCTGTAGAGCAGACAGAACAAGAGCACAGCTATTCTTGAGGGTCTCCTTCCAGGGCTGTTGGATTCTTAAAAGCTTCAGTTCGAAGCGGGCACAAGGGTAATGGTTATACACGGGAGATACTGGAGTGAAACTGTCCCTCTTGCTTTCGGCAGTGAACTGCCATGGGAGAAAACGCAGCAGTTTTAAAGGGAGCAGGCAGATGGCAGTGTGTCTCCCTGATGGATTCAGAAACATCCCTCCTCATCTCCTCAGGCTTCCTTAAGCTCTGCTTAAGACTTAGTCCTCCTGCCAAGCCAAGGGCTGGCCTCTGTCTCTTCCCTAACAGAAGCTGATGCAAAATGTCCACTTAACAGGTGCATAACGCTACGTGTAGGGAAATGGTTTGGAAAAAGAAGCATCATCAGTGGAGAGAGGGTGGGGAAAAGGCACTGCAGATTTACCCTTTATCCACAACAAAGAAGAAATACTCGCATACCCAGCACAAGACGAGAGGGATCTTGGTTATCCTGGTCCCCTATACACAAATGGGTATCAGTGACAGTCATGGAGGTGCTGAATAATGTTTAGGACACTTCCAACAAAGTGCCCTATCTTTCTATCGGTAGAAGCTGAGATTACAGATAGGGAAAAGATGTTTCACACCTGACTATCAGCTCTCACTCCTGACTTCTTATCTCTTTCCAAGCAACCCAGAATACTTTCCCCATCCTCACATGTTGTCCTCCTGGTTGCTGTTTGTCACTTGCCATGCCCACATACGGTCAGTGAGTAGCTTGTAGTGAATCCTTCCTCTTTTTTCTCTTAACCACGCTGTTTTCTCTGTGACTGTGCTCTTTATTACATTACATTAGAGTGGATACGTTGCTTATTAAATAGATATAATGGTGCTGTATACCACGATAGCATCAGGAGTCTCTTCTCTTTGATGCTAGTCAAGTCTTCACCAGTGCTACCTCTGTCCATCCTTCCCACAATTTCTAGATATTTATTACAGCGTGTGAAGATACAGATAATGATAGAGAAATAGGAGTAGAGCAAGGCACAGCATACTTCCCAGAGTCTCTTCTCTGTCCCAGGACGCGCCCGCTATTTTTCCTGCCTCCTTTGCCTTTGTCCTCCTTCTCTGGCCATCTAAAAGCTACAGCTTTGGGTGAACTCACCCATCCAAAATAAAAAAGACAAACTGTAGTTTTGGAGACGTGGAAGAAAAGGGGATACCTGATGCAGAAGCATGGACAGGCGTGTCCCAGGCTTGCAGGCTGAAGCTGGTGTGATCCTTGCTGGACGCGGCACCTCGAGCCACACGATGGCGATGTGATTATAGGGAACCCTGCTCCCACCAGCGCTTAATCCAATATTTATTTTTTGGCGAGTAATTTGTTTATCAGCAGGTTATTTTAATCTCATTTTGGGTGTATTTGTTATTCCTGACTATCTGTACTTCCCAGAATTAGCAGTTTGCATGCCTTGAAGGAAATTAGCTAGAGCTGATCTCGGAGGCATTTGCTCAGCGGATATTGGAGGAAAGGGTTAGGGAAATGGGCAGAGCCCTTGTTGCAATGCTTGTCTAGTAAAATTGTAATGAGCAATTTAAAGAGACAGGTTGTGGTGACCTCCTGATCATGCCTCTTTTACGAAGACAATTCCGTGTGCGAACAGCAGTTATTGCGGATGGCCTTTCCCCTCTCTTTCTGTATCTTTACCTTCCTCCTTTTGTCGTCTGTATCCTCTTTTCTTCCCTTATTCCCCACAGGCTTTCATCTCTCACTTCCTGCTCTTTCTGCCTCATCTTCTGTCAACTAACCTTTGTTTAACCTTTCACCCACTTTTTTTCATCAAAGCATAAGGATTATGTCTTGTGGCTGGCAGGATAAAATAATCAGTGTCATTCTTTTCCTTTTATGCTGGCATCAAGTAGAGGCAAGTAACTGTGAGGAACAGAAAGCAATGTTCTAGCACGCGTTACAGTTTGAATGGCCTGCACCCTCTATGCCTGAATTCATAATGCTTTGCAACAGATCTACTGAATTATAGGCCTTTGATCTTGTGTCAGAGTAGACCTATGGTTAAACCGTGTCAGTTTTGTAGCCAACAGCACAATGTCAGTGATTTGTCCAGTATTTTGCAAGATACTTGTTCCTCAATCTCATTTTAAGACCTCATTTCCCACCTCTGGATTGAGACTCCGTTATCAGTCTGGCCGCAAACCTATAATCAGAATTTGTGGGATATTGTGATCAGAGTCGAATTTTGCAAATAGCTTCGTAATCATCTAAAACAAGTTCTGAGTCTATGCTTTCTTCTTGAATTGCAGAATGCAAATAGTATTGATTCTGATTTTAAGTTTCTCTTTGAGAAGAGCTGTTTTATAAGCGGGGGGAAATGATTGAATCTCCTTTTTATTCCCTTCCCAAGACTGACATTCATCCATAGAGATGTCCCAGACAAAGTCACTAAGTTCTTTACAGAAGAAGATTCGTCCAGCTCCTGGGGCATGGCAACTTCCCATTGTTTTGCTCCTGAGGGTGGGTACAATGGAAGTAAAGTGTCAAGAAGCTGCACTGTTCTCTGCTGACATCCCTAACAGTGATTGCTTACTGCCTGTGTCTTGGCACAGGCACTGTTTGTGCCTCTGGTGGTGATCAGGCTTCAGAAAATTCAGTGGCCAAATTTTGGGAAGTCTTCCAAATTCTAGCATCCTTGTCTAAGCTTTCAAACCACTTTGAGGAAAAAATCAACCTGGAAATTTTGAGTAAAAACTATTTATTTATTTTTTTACTTTATTTTTGGTTTTGTATTGGGTTACAACCAGAAGACGCCGTGAAACTGGAAAATAAAAGAGAAAAAGGAAATCTTTTTGAAGATCACTTTCCTTCTGAGGTTAGTTCAAAAATTTCAGAAGGATTTGACTTGCTTTCTTAACTTTTATATGTATGAACAATGCAACAGAGGCCAATTGGCAAAGAATCACCATGGCATGATATAGTTTGTATGATTACTACTGAACTGTCCAAAATCTGGAGCTAAAAAGACTTTCAGAGTAGAAAAATGAGTTGTTCTTGTACTGATGCTAGGCTCACAACAGATAGTTTGCCTTCTCCTATACCAGGAACTTACATGTGCTAGCAGATCCTGCCTCTAGCTTTGTGCAAGTGTTAGACCTCTATCCTCAGTGTCTATGCTCAAATAAATGCTTTGATTCTCAGGATGCCTGTGAAGTTTATGGGACAGAATTAGTCTTCTGCCTTCCAAAATAGTTGAGTCCAATACTAGCTTCTTCCTGGAACTCTATAGCCCACTGTGTATGGATTTATCCCAGAGCTAGAGGGGTGACTAGATTTCTCTGAGGACAACTCATTCTATTTCTGTAGGGCACCCTCACATTTATCTCCAGCAAAAATGGTCTCACAATGGCAGAATAGAATAGATGTTTTCACTTCACTTGTATCTTTTATTGCTAAGAGACAATGACTGGAGAAGAACAGGGAAGCTGAAGATTTCCTTCTTCCTTTCGTTCCCTTAGGGGCCACAGGGTTAATCTAGCAGAGCGTTCTTATCTCCAAACTGTAGCAATATATGCTCTTGGCATAATGAATCAGCTGAGTGGCATCAACAAAGAGATTTAAATAGATAGACAGAAAGATAAATCTCTTTGTTCTGCCTGGTAAGCAGTGCATTGCTCATCATATTTCAGGTTGACTGTAATTCAGTTTTGTGATTAAATATGCTGCATGTTTTCCAGTGGTCCCTATGTTCTTGGCAAATGCTTCAAAAGGGACTGGCATTTAAGAGAGAGCCTCAGAAATGCCCCCCCATGCCAAAACCCCACTAGCAGTCCTAAGTCTTATCTACCAGACTCAAAACCTGGCTCTAGTCTGTTCTTGACCCTCACCGCAAAATCAGAATTCTTTCACAACTGTGGATTTGTTTGTGGTGTGAGTCCCTTGCTAATTCAGATGCATCTCTAACCATTTGATAATTCCACATATTGGCTATGCGTCCATGTCAAATTCTCCTAGCTAACTGAACAGATTATTCGGCCGGATACTCTGTAACTGCAGCACAGAATATTTTCATTGGTTAGCAGCACTGCCCTGGAAGCCAAAAGTGAGTGATCAGTTCTAAATGAGTGGGGAAATAAAGAAGACATTGGGTATTCCCATATCTCCCATCCAGATCTCAGCACATAGAATTGAAACTCTTGCAAAAAAAGATAATGAGTGGCAGGTTTGGAGATGGTGCTGAAGACCGTGATCACGTGTCAGAGATGCCAAAATCCAATTAGAAAGACAAGCATGAATCAAAATACTAAGTAGCATGCCTAGGCACTGCTAGAAGCTACCTAGAAGGAGAACTTCTGTTTCCACTGAAATGCTGTCTGCACCCAAGGAAAAAGAAAGGGACTGACAAAATAATAACAAAAAGGGTCAAAAGGCTTAGAATGTTTTACTGCTTTCCACACAGGTCATGCATACTCGCTCCAGGAGGGGTGGGTTCTTGCTGCCTACAAATCTGTGCAGTTCTGCTTGTACCTGTGTGATTCATTTCCACCATCTGTATTTGTGCCAATGTATAGACAGATACACATGCAGGTGCAACCCGAGATGGAGACGCCAACAGACACAGACAGGTGGGGAGGCCCTCTTTTTCCGTTCTGCCTTCTGGAGATATTGGCATGCTTCCTCCTTCATTTATTTGCTACTTTTTTTTTTTGACTATGCAACTGAAAAAAATCTGGAGAAGAAAAACCAAAACACTGAAAAAACACAAGAGCAGAAGCGAATCAATGGAATGAGAGAAAGAAAATGAAAGCTTTCTTTACCTTTCAGTTAATTCTCATTGCTTTTGATGAAAGTGCTGGCAAAGTATAATCCTGCCTCTCCCATCTACTTGCAGAACTGACTATCTCAGCTTCTCTTCCCAAAGTGACCGTTTTGATCTTAAAGGAGATAAGCACTATAGAAAACGCAAGGGAAACAAATAACAAAGCTGTCTTGCTCAGCTTTCTCAGTGCTTTTCATCCAGTAATAAGACTGAGGCAAGGGGACAGCTGTCTTCTGGTCCCCATGGACTTGGGATCCAAACGTGGAAGTCTGTCTTGAAGGATGTGACTCTCCTGAGAGAGGAAGTATTAATGCATTGGAACGGGCTGCCCAGACACGTGGTGGAGTCACTGTCACTGGAGGTTTTTAAGGAAAGGGTAGATGTAGTATTTAGGGACATGGTTTAGTGGGCACTATTGGTGGTAGGTGGGCAGTTGGACTAGATGATCCTAGAGGTCTTTTCTAACCTTAATGATTCTATGAAAACCTCACAAGCACATCTTATGAGAATTCTATTTAATTAACTTCCCCAAGGAGCTCTACCCACAGTGCTTTCCAATATTTCCCTCACCCTATTGATGTTGAGACAGAAAGCCTGGACTCCAAGGAGTGAATGCTAGAGGCTGTAAATCCTTACTTCTAGTCCAATTTCATCTGCCTCTGAACAGTTAAGGGAGGCTCTGAGCCTGATCCAAATTGTCCCTACCTTACACTGCCCGACTCTTCTTCTTGTCATGTTTTATACACTTATTGACTTTTACTGAGCTCTCTGAGTAATTCTTCAAGGAAGATTGACTGATTTAAGGGGTAAGTCATCCTGCAGGTTAGTAAACATGACAGCTGGTTGAGGATTAACAGGAAGTCATGAATAAAGTAATTGATAAAGGATTCTCAAGCAAATAAACTTTTCTAGCAGGGAGTCCAAAAAAAAAAAAGAAAGAAAGGAGAGAAAAACAGAGTAAAAGGTCAAAGGAAAAGATTGACCTAAAAGTCTGACAACCATTGAGCCCCAGAATACAAGCTGTACTGGCAGAGATAGTATGAGAAGGGGAAAAAGGGCTACACAGAGGTGCAGACCACAGTGAAGGTGTCTGGGCATAGCGGTGCATAAGGTATGAGAGTGGAATACCAGTGTGACATGCAGGACAGTGCAGAGGCATATCAATAGGGTTGTGTGAAGATGGAAATCACGATTAAAGTGAGGGTTTTTGTTTTTTTTTTTTGCTGGTCTGGGACACTGTCACCTGCCCTGTGGTGGCAATGGTAGAGAAAAACTGCAGGGCAAGGCCAGGTAGCTGCAGGGCTACCCTCCAATCCTTTCTCTGGGAAAGTGTTTGCTGATATACTGTAGAGAGCAAACTGAGATGACTGCAGGTAGCTTCCTTCCCCTTCCCAAAATCTTCATCTGTTTCATCACTGGGATTCAGGTTTGCTGTGTGCTAGCTGCTTTCCTAGTCACTCTCTCCATGGCTTCCTTGCTACTGATTTTCTTCATCCAACATCTTACTCCTTTTTATTCTCTCTTCTCCTGCCCCTTGAATCCTTGCTGATTAATGTTCCAGGTGTGAGAGTTTCTGGCACTCTTTTTAATGGATTGGAAATGAATTGGAGCCTACTAGCTCTGGAGAATCCATACCAAGAGCCATCTGTTGTGAGCTGCAAACTCTGATCAGTATTCAAGGAGTTGAGCTCCAGTCTCACATGTGCTATCTGGCCCCTTGGTTGATTGGCGAGCTCCTGACAGCTTCTAATGTGTTATCACAGTCAGAAATGTCAGGACCAGTTGGGAAAATGTGTTTAGATAGGGCTGGTTTGAAGGGAGGGAGCCTAGAATCTGGTATGGTTTCATGTTTGTCCTGTGGGGCAGGGCACGGAGCACAGTTGGCAAAGAGATGTGCTGCAGAACGGTCACGTGGAGGAATTCACATTCTATCACCAAGTTCTATGATCTTCTTCTTTGAGCTTGGTATCCTGGAGCTGTATGATTAAGAGAACATCACATCTTTCTTTTCATATTTTTTTATAAAACTGGCTTTTATTTTTGAAAGTATCTTTTGAGCTTTGTTGTCCATGAAGTAAAACCTTCAAAAATGATCTGAGTGTTTCCTTTAAATTTTTCAAAACCAGAAAGCAGCAGAAAAGAAGCCCAAAATGCTGTTCGTGTTGGTGTTTTGTTAATTTTTATATACTTGGGGTTTCATTTAGTCTCATGACGTTAGGAGACAGGCTATGATTTTCCACAATAATTTGATTCATGGCTTTCATTGTAGAGGTATATGTAGGATTGCATTTAGAAGTTCAACATAATTTCACTGGCTGTGACAGGATTGTGCAGCTACAAGGTTTGTGTGTTTGTTGATCTCAGCAAGGTGTTCTGTCAGGACTAAAATACATACACTCTATGTGAAGAGCGTATGACCTGCTGTCAGCTAATCTTATTGCTTAGCTTTTCTCACTCCTCAGGAGTTTCTGTAGTTTCAGGGACACTTACAGTGCTGTGATCTGGATTAGGTTTATTAGCACTTGGAAGGAGATAAGGGCTCTGTGCCTACCCCAGCCTTGGTTTGCTTAAAGGAAACCTTCATTCTTTTGGTCTTCTGATCGACTGTTCGCACCTAGACATGAGAAATTTTTGTTCAATTCCAAGAACCTGGTTCATATTTAACAAATAATGTCTTACATTGCAACAACAAAAGATTTAGCTTTGTCCATTAGATGAGGAAGTGATGTTAAAGTCTGAATTTATAAGCACTGCATAGCCATGTGGTTGTCAAATAGAATGAGCAGCTGAAAGAGTTTAATTCATCCTTTTCTCTTTCATTTCAGAATCTAACAGCCGACAAGCAGTGAACAGAGGCTATCTGGGTGGATTGCTGAGGCTCTATCAAGACTGGCATCACAATGATGTCTCCAACAACTACATTTATATTCGTAGGGGTCTCCTGCTCTGCCTAAAGCACATCACCAACATCCAGCTGGGCAGGGAGACTTTCCTTGGTTCTCGAGGTATGGAGATTCTCTTCACAAGTGTGCAGGTAAATGGTGCTTCTGTGTTTAAGTGAAATGGATTGGTAGTTAGTGCTGCATCCTATCTCTCAGTGTAAAAACATATTGAAATCTAGGCATTTCATCCTGCAAGAAGCTCTATCATGAGTGAAAAATGATAATGTCAAAATAAAAAGTATTGACAATTTTCAGTCCGATGAAAATGTTTCCATTTAAAACTAATATTTATCCCTGCTGAGCCTCACAGGAGTTGTAGTTCAGGATTTTTAATGTTTTTTTTTCTCCTCCATCATATCTCACTCTCTGCTTGGACAGTCTCTCCCCAAGTGCAGTGCAGAGTTTCCACAGAAGAGTTAAGGTGTTTCATGACATGTTTGCTTTCGGGTATTCAGATGGATAATTCCACTAAATCACTTTTCCGCCATAAAGTGTTGATTTAGCTGGGCCTTTGTTAATGACAGACATAAATCAGCAGCTTTTCAGGAGGCCCAATTTTAATCTTGTGAAACATTAATGTAGTTCTGTCAGAAAAGATGACATGGTCCTGAAGATGGGATCCCTGTAAGATGTAGAAAGAGCAGGTATAGAACAGTAATGCTTTCCTCTGTGTCTCTTGCTAGTATGCTTTCTTAGCCCCCTTGAGAGAAATACTTTATAGAGAAACTTTCAGTTCTTGACCTATGCAATTCCACAAGGGATATTTCTACTGTCATTCTCAATGGTCAGTGCATTAACTCATTCCAGAACCATCATATGCAGGATGAAAACCTGTCCTCTTTTCCTCTTCCAAATATATTGCCTTATGATCCAGTGTATCTGCTTCTTCACTGTTCCCGTTGCTACCATGAACTATTCTCTTGTTACAAAGATATTTCTAACGAGTAATACATAATAAAATGACAGAGGTTTGTTTTTCCTCCTCCTTCCATGCCTTCCCTTCATATGGAGGTGGCCAAAGCCAACAGAGCTTTCAGGGAGTATCAGCTCTTTATTGCAACACCCTGATCTGCCGAAAATTGGGTAGGGTGTGTGGCAACAGCTGCTTGAGGGTAGATGTCAGCTTATTCTCACTGAAGTGCCTTCTACAGCCCATGTTCATTTCTGAGCTAACGTCTCCTGATAGCTCAGCCTAGGAGCAGCACCATGAAAAGTGCAAACATGGGGTCACCTTGGGTGAATAAACAGGAAATGACACACTAAGTATCCAGTGAACACTGAGAGCGCTAATCCTTCCAAAGGTTAGAAGTGGAGCGGAAACGACAGCTTCAGGGGCCTCTAGTTTATTCTCTTCTACTCTGTGCTGCTTAGGTTGATTTTGGAAGGGGGCTTACCAAAGTTAATAGGCTCGAAGCTCAACATTTCCTCATTTCTTGTTTGTTGTATTATCAGTCTGTCCCCAAGAAGTGAAGCACTAGGTGTCTGGCAGCCCAATCTTGGTCGTGTTCTTCCGTAATCTGACCAAGTGTGGAGACTGCTGCTGCCACTGACAGTTTATCATCATCTTCATACTAGAGAGAAAATGGGAACTGCAGGCTTCAGAGAGAAAGAGAGCAAGGCAGTTCGTGCTTGGGAAAACAGTGGTTCTTTGTGCAGACAACATTGTAATGCCTTTAGGAATGTGCTGGCTCTGGTGATTAATCTTGAGCAAACTGACCAACTAATGTGATTTTAAAGGTGTTACAAGTTGGCTAGAAAAGTTCTGCTGAAACAGTTTTTTCCCCCTTTGTCTACTGAAGTCAAAAGACTTCTGCTGGGATGGATTTGTTTTGACAAACCCCAATGAAGCTCCCATTCACAGGGCAGGTTTTCAGCTGAAACCTCTCTGGCTGCTCACTGTATGGACTGTCAGACAGCTGAAATAAATGCCTGGGTTTACCTGGATATAAAAATACCTGAGTTTATACCTTTATGGCCTTTAAGCTTATGTCTTTACAGGAAGAGCCTATTGTTCTTAGACCATTTCCTTATGTTGGTTGGGAGTAACTGCAACTTGGTTTGTGGAGAGTTTGGAGATATTTTGAGTTCTACTCCTACCTATAATGAAAAATAATTTTAGACAATAGAATCATTTGTGAAAGTGAAGCACTTCCTGCTTCCATTTCTTCTTCCAAGCCTTGCTTAGATTGCAGTGGAAGTTAAATAGTTTCTTCACGTCAGCAACTGTCTGGCTTTGTGTATGCAGTGACAGATAGCTGCCTACTCTGAGACAAGAAAACAGGTTTGTGTCTGCTTTAGGAAAGACCACAGTATAGACCGTTCTTTTGCTATTGTATCATCAACCCATGTGATTTCATAAGCTCGTCTGGTATCTAGAGTCTATTCTAAGTTAAAGTTATTCTGTATTTCCCTCTTATGTTTCCCAACACCACCTATTAGCATAATTATCTTTTACTTTAGTGTAACATCGAAGACTGCTTTTTTTGCATACATCACATACATACCATAATATCTTGGTAAGACTACTACAGATTCAAAGGAGAAAAGCTTGACTACAGAACCTAAAAGCAGATCCCCTGAATTCAGGTTAGCTTTACACGGGGTTTCTGAGCTAAGGAATCATTCTGTTCCCTCATTCACTACAAAATAAATGGCGTAGTTCACACACAGACAAAGCAATCTCCTGTCCATTTCTCAAGTTTCAGTAAAAAAAATGTTTTCTAACACAGCGATGCACCATTTTTCAGCCACCTGTAAACCATGTTATCTTGGAACCTCAAAGCAATTTATGAACAGCAATGAAGGTAGTCCAAATATTCCATTTTTTGTCTGAAGGCTTGTTAACATCTGTAAGTTAATTTTCTTTAAAGAAAAACACTGCTTTCAAACAATATTCTTGAATAATTCATCTTGTGGAAATTGTCGGTATGAAATGCCCTGCTCTTGACTAGCTCAGTTCACGTTGAAATGAATTAAGATGGCAATAGCCTACGGCAGTCACAGTCCTGTGTTCTAGTACAAACAGAACAGTTTTACTTAGTAAACTATAGCTTGTAAACTATATAGTATAGTAAATTATTGTCAAGACTGTTCTGCCCCCACATGCAGACAAACTTTCCTTTATCTTTTCTTCAATAATGAGTGAACTTTAGGCACCCAAATACCATGTGAATGGGTGAACTTGAAATAGAAACCAGTTCTCCTTGGCTTTTGCTCTAACTGTGGTAGAATTTCCTTGGAGATGCTTTCAAAATTGTTTTTTCTCACCCTTGTTTGTAACAGCCAGAGATCCAGAAATACATATTAAGATTCTTGTAGCGAGTCCTGTAAGCATGTCAGCTTTAGATGAATTTTCTAGTCTCCCTACAGGAATCCTAGTTAATCCCACTGAATCTTATAATGCTGTTCAATCATACATGAGAAAACAGACTAAAATCCTGTACCACAGCAACAAAAAAAAAAAAAGAAAAAAAATCAACACAGCCATTTTTCTGTTCTTGCTTATTAAAAAGGGCTTTATGTTCTTCTGAACCCTCCTTGCATCTGCTGAATTCTTCTTGTCCAGCCAGTATCCAAACTATGGACTGTGAGACAGTAGCACAAAGTGTTCTTGCCCTCTGGTCTGTACCATTTCGTCTGTACTGAAGTGAGGCCAAAATTTTAAAATGATATTAGAATTTATTTTAATATCCCTCCTTGGACTTACAGCACATTCATGCTGTTTGAATTGCATTCCTGTTCTGATGGGCTAAGCTTTAGTCCCAAGTCACCAAATGTATCAGCGTGCTGATAAGCACGGTACAACTTGTAAACTTGAGAAGGATGCTGCATACATTAGTCAGTCTGGTGAAGGCTATGGTATGGACACACTATATACACTGTATTTGGGGAAATGTGAAGATGTGGGAAAATAAGGTGGTTTGGTTTCCTGGGCATTGCACATATGTAGCCAATGTGCTTTTGGGCAACAGCATTAATAATTTGTTTATCTAAACTGCCTGTTATATTAAAGATGTACACATACCCCTCAAATAGATTCTTGTTACAGTAAAAAGAAGATGTTCGGGTAGGAAAATCATGTGTGATCCTGGTTCACAAAAAATAGAGACCAAGTAGTTAACTTATCTACAGTGAAGTAATAAATACAGATTGAAAAATATTCTAGATCTTTAAAATATATCTGGGCTCTGTTTCTGTTTTCTATACTGGATTGTAGGAGTAGTTTTAAGATTCGGAAGGAATTCAATATTTTGTGACTAGGTGATATATACTGTTCTTTCAGACTATTTGGTCCAATGTTTAACCATGTAGAAGAGAGTACGGAGAGTGCTCTCATTCAGAGAGTACTCTGGGTACAGTGATAAGATGGTGCAGCTGTACTGGCTTACCTGTGTTACTTCTGGCACAGTAGCTCTGGAGATAGTAATAGTAAGGATACAGAAGCACAGATTTTGTCATGAATTGACAGTAAAAATACAGGATCTCTGCAGGACTTCATATCCCCATGAAGGAACGTATCTCTTCAGTGCTACTGTTTATACTACTAATGGATCTCCCTTATGCTCTGACTCGAACGTCTAAGAGCAGAGAGAGTCTTTTAAATGAGAATAGAAATCCCCTGTGAACCTGTATTTCTGTAGGAAATGGACTCCAGAACTTGATTTTGCTGCAAACAAACAGGGAAAAAAACCCTCCATGATTATAATGGTTCAATGTTCTTCTGTTTGGAGCATTTCTAGGAGATCACGTGCAGTAGGCAGGGCAATTGTAAGAGACACTGTCTTTCTTAATTTTGTTCTTCTTTGGTTCTTAGGACTGTTTATCTTGCAAGAATCTGGATCCTATTGTAACCACTGTGACTCAGATTCTGCGAAAGTGCTATCCCAAGGAGCCTCTGCCTTTGGGGACAGTGAGAAGCTCCTATTCCTTCCCTCTTCCTGGGAACGTCAAGACTGAATGTTCATGTATGGGATCTGAAGGTAAATTGCTGAATGGTGAGTTTGGTAGGAGGAAAAGGAGCATGGCATGAAAATTAAATACAGTGTCTGGGGAAGGGAGTCTTGTCTGTCTTATCCTGAGGTTTGTAGTTAAAATTGGTCTGGATTACAGTGATACTCATTAGGGATAGAACCACCCCCATGTCTTCATGGCGCTTGAAGGTTCTGTTTGGAGAATAAATGAGAAAAGATTAAAAGAAGTGATGGAAATAGAATAAGTAAATAAATCCCTCTATGATCCGAAAAGTAATGGAACAGAATGAGTATGGCAGAGGCTGAGAGTGCCACAGTTCCATGGCAGCAAGAGACAGGGAGGCAACTGCCTGTGCATGGCTGTGGGGAGAACACTGCCTTGTGGTCTTTTCAGTAAATAATTTTGGAAAGTATTATCCTTTCCCCTTTCTGAAATAAAACCAGATAGCAGGCAAATTGCACGAGTAAATGATATATCTCAGCATTTGCTGAAAATAGGAACTCGGCCACAGGCAGAACAGCCGCTCCGCAGAAACAAAGAACAGTAGACTCCATGATACGCACAAGCAATTTCTCCGTTGCTCTCAGTTGCACATGGAAGATGCTCAGATACTGTAATGATGATAGCGGTAAAATACCCTAATCTAGATAATACAGATTAAGAGCATCCTGTAATATCATTGCAGCCAAGCAGAAAATCTCTATGGCTTTGCAATAAGAGTTGGATCCGTATCATGGTGATATTTGTCATGGTTTTGAAAGGCAGTGCTTGATTCCAAGAGAAAGGAGCTTTAAAAACTGTGAGATTTAGTGCCAAATGCATTTATACCAGATTAAGAAATGGGATCTGCTTTAATCAGGATTGTGTTGGGTTGGAAGGCATGCGTGCCACACATGAGATGGCACGTATTTCTGTGGAGGGCCTGAGAGGGATATTAGATTGAACACATTTGCCTGTATCTCTCTTCTGCAGATGATAATGAAAGTGATAGTGAGGAAGACATGGAAAAAGACCTGAATAAAGATGATGTGGAGAGTAAAGAGGAAGTAAGTATGTAAATGACAGTTTATTTATTATCCATACACTGGAAAATAAACTTTTTCCTTGTCAATTTTGACATCCTGATAAGTTGTCTAAGCAGAGAATGTAGATGTACATGCTCCACATAGGTATGGTATATGAATAATAAAATAATAATAGGATAATTGAAAGATGAAAAAAGAGAAGGGACTGTCTTTCACTGAAGAGAGTCCCCTGCGTTTATCCTATTAATTACCAGGCTTATCACCTAGACAAGACTAACCCTCCTTTTCATCCCATATCAGAGCATAGTTGGGCTATACACCTATTGTAAGAAAAAGATTGATTCATATAAGCTACAGCTGAGGCATTTGAACCTAGATTCCTTCATCATCTGCTGCTGCACACAAATAATAAAGTGGAATATTCAATACCTCTGATTTCTTCCTTTGCACTCTCTCTCTGCCATGACCTAACTGGTGGAAACAAATGAAAAAGGACCAACCAACAGCTGAAGATGAGAGTACAAACTTTTATTCCGAAGACATGTACAAGCTTATGCACAAATGTGAAGTAGTCTGTTCCACAGAAAGTGTTTTGGTTTGGGAAGAAACAGAGTTGCAAAGGTAGTCTGTTTAAATATGATTGAGTTTTCTGTGGAAGGGCCATTTCATTTGTTGCCCTGTTTTTCTCCAAGTATGAAATTGATGTGTCACACAATGAAAAAAAAAAGGAAGTAGAGAAACCAATGAAACAACAACAAAAACCCTACCTGTAGCTCAGCATCCTTACTTGGCCGTCTGTTTTGTCTGTATATTAGAGCTCATCAAGATGCTTGAATAAGGCTCACTGAGAATTTATCTCCTTCTTTAATTAGTTATTCATTCAGAAGCAGGTCCTATATGCTTCTGTTCCATTTCATTATTCATAAGGATATCAAGCAGAAGCGAGCAGTTTTTTGGTTTTATTTTTGCCTAAGAGCACGCTCTGAATATGAGTTTTAGCTACTATTTGTCTGGTATGTTGGTTGTATATCTCCCATGACGAAGTAGGGAATAAGTAATGAACTTTCAGTTTACCTTTCTCTATGAGGTAACTTTTGAACTAAAACTTCATTTTGGTTCTGGAATCTGATATGGAGAGTTGCACGTAAATGCGTGGTTGCTTTTAAACATGAAAGATTCAGATATAATTCTTATCCCTACTTCAGTGATAGCTATCTAAAAGTTTTGCTGTTTTTTTTTTTGTTGTTGTTGTTGTTAGGGTTAAAGTACAGAATATTGATTAGCCAAGAGTTTTAAAGCTTTGTATCAACAACATTGAGAGAGAAATGTAAAATATGAGCAATTGATTCCTGCAGACTCAGTGATGCTGAGGTGGGCCCTTCTGTTTAATTAGAGATGTCATTTGGTTGTCTAAATCAAAGATAGAACTGTCAAGCTTTCCAATTTTTTCAGTAGCCTGTGAGGCCATTTTTCTTTGATGTATTATTGGGATTTTCTTGGTAAATACACTATTTTTTTTTAATATTGTTTCTTTGAATCAAAATATTACCAGCTGTGTCTTGAGAGCAGGCCTATTGGTTCGTACAACAGAAAGGAAATAGTTGATGTGCTTCAAAGTAACTAGTAGCTGTTCATGTCCCTTATTATGGGTACTCTCCAGCTGACATGCTTATAAGTAGGTTCAACTTTAAGTAAGTGGGTCTAGATACTTTTTTAAACTGAGTTTTTTCACAGTATTTCTGAGTATGTACCTAGATAGAAAAATTCCAAATTCCCCTTTTTCACAATCTAGTCTCTCTTTTTGTGCCTCTGTTTTCTGTTCTGTAAATTGGCTTTTACAGCCTTTATGAGTTTGGGGGGAGCAGCTGTAGGATTCAGTACGATAATGAAAACAAAGAATGTTATGCAGAATACTACTTTCACAGTCATATAAAAGTAAATGTAGGGCATGCTAAATACACATGTATTTTTCTATTTCTGTTTTTGTAGGATTATGACTTGGAGACAGATGTAAACAAATTGAGGTCAAGGCCAGTGCTTGACCGACCAGAGGAAGAGCTTGGGCAATATGAAGCAATGTGTCCAGAACTTTCCCATAACTTTCAGGTACAGAAGCATGGCTTCTTTTATTTTGTGAACATTCATGAAGTTAAGAAATACATGAAAGAGAATACTGACAAGAGATAACCAGACAACACTATTGCAAAAGCAAATCTAGGTGTCTTATAGGACTGGAAAAACAAAGATTAAGACTTTTTGCTGTATTTTATTGGCCTGAATCGAGAATAATAGAAAGAGAATGATGATGTTTGATGCACATTTGGCTGGATATGGATTAACTAAGTGCTACTGAATCAATTGCCACATGAGAAATCTGTCAGATAATAATTTGTATCCTTGCTGGCAATTTCAA
This sequence comes from Numida meleagris, assembly GCF_002078875.1. NCBI lineage: Eukaryota > Metazoa > Chordata > Aves > Galliformes > Numididae > Numida > Numida meleagris. The sequence goes on along the minus strand of NC_034417.1, from coordinate 13,465,117 downwards.
CATCAATATCAAGATTGGAATGAGATGTGGAAAATAAATACTGTCAACTAGTGGTTTGAAAGAAGTGATGGAGAAGATTGCACTGCCACTGAAATGCACCATTCAAATTGCTCTGTCGCAATTTGGGGCAAGAAATGGAGTATTCCACTCACTACAAGTCTCAGAGTGAATTTAGGAAAGCTGAAAGCTGTGATTCAAATATGAATGTGAAAAAAGGACCATTGGCTGAATGTATCTCCTATACATACAATGCTGTCACATTTATCATGTCCCTAAGTAATTAAATGGGACTAAATTATACTTCTGCATAAAGTCAGGGGTGGAGTTTTTAATGGTAGATTGATCTTTAGCTTGCAATAACATTTAAAAAAAAGCCTAGTGAATTATGCTCTCAAATTTATGATAACAATGGGTTTTGATCAGATATTACTCAATCTGATCCTTTTTATTTTCTGAGGACTACCACTGAAACATCTTTCTGTATAGAGGAATTCTGGTAGGTAGGTCTACTTTGACTGTCCTATTGGATGAGTTATTTTATTATTTTGGGAGACTTGTAAGTATTTTCTCTTTCTTCCTTGCAAGGTTTTCTCTGGATGGAGGCACGATCTGTCTTTAAGTTTATTTTGATTTTTTCTGCTTTTTAAATTTAAAGGAGCTTGATTCAGAGTCTGAAGAAGAGAAGAAGTTGGAGGACAGAACTGAGAATCTTCCTTCCAATCTCTCTCATTTCATTCCAAGCGGTAATTCTGTGAAAGATCCAAACTATAGATGGAGGACCCAAAGTGCCACAGAGGCAGGATCAGATCCAGGAGAGAAGGATTTTAAAGTTCCACTGCAGAGCTTGACAAAGAAGGAGAAATGCTCAAAGAGTCTGATCAATGAGAAGAGAAATATTGTAGAAGCTGTCCAAAATGCAAACTCCTATGAAGAAGACCTAGCCAAGAGTCATGTATTTTCTCTGTGTCCTCTCCCAGAAGAGGCTGCTTGGTACAAAAAAATATTTAACCCTGAGTGTGAGGCTTCAGTCGATCCTACCTCTGGAGTGAGACTGGAGACCTCAGAAATAATGACAAACCTCCTGGAGGAACACCAAGGGAATATCCCATTCCATAGCCCTCACTTCTACATGGCCAGGGCCAAATGTACCAAGTCCATACCAGCCTACAGAGACTTGGCATTCCCCGATTTCTGGGGCCACCAGCCACCTCCCTACAGCAAGCCCATGTTGGAGCGGCAGCATGGAGTTCAAAGGTGATTGCGCTTCAATATGATTAGATTTTGACTGTCACATCTCTGAGTTACCTAGGAAGTTATAGAACAAATTTTGGACTGTTTGCCACAAGGAGGTAGGCCACAGATCAGGATGCTTTTATTTAGGTTTTACTCTTGAGGATAAGAAAATTACATCTAACTGGATTGGGAACAGGATTAGAAATCAGCAGGCCTATTTCTAATATTAATGTCCTGCATGGCAGTGGATGAATGGTGAATTTGCCTGTGCATTGCTTTCTTTGTCTGGTAGATAAAGGTGGCAGAGGCCTTGCTGGAGTGAGATTTTTATGGCTTCTGTGAATCCATAAACACTGACTTATCTCATATTCTAAATTGCTATTGATTAATCTAGCTAATGATAAAGGTATCAGTATCAATGTAGCTATGTATGTAATGACACTCAAAGCTGCTCAGAGTTCTGAGAAAGACCTGTGAGTGCCTTTTCTTTAAAGTAGGTAGACCAAGACCAGGAATTATGGCATGCAACATGATGAAAGAATGAAAATGGGTTTTCCCTTTGGCACATTGCTAGAGGTTTCTGTTCTCTTGTCATTTCAGGTGTACAGTGGAGGGGAAAGCTGTATTTTAATGCTGTTTTGGGAAAGGAAGTTCTTTTTGTAACTGCTGTTGTTTCTATTCCATATGTGACTGTGTGCAATGAGTTTGTGTTTCGTTTTAGTGACATGGGAGTTTATAACCAAACAACAAAGAGGATGAATATACAGGACTCTGAGCTAAGCCTTAAAGGTGATCAACACTAATCAAATGGAGTTTGTGAAGAGCACTATTTTCTGACATCTAGAGGGAGTTCTTTCTGTAGAAAATACAAAAGCTAAAAATCTTATTTAGAGGCAAATTCATGATCCCATCTTCTTGCACTGTTGCTCTAAGAGCTTTGCTTTTGTGATTATAATAACATATGTAACCATACAGCTAAAATGGGAATAATCATATTATGCTTCAGGGCATAACATGATTGCTACAAAGGTCAGGAAGTAAATCTGGCATTCTACATTTGATCTTCTTTTGAGATCAGAGAACCTCAGTTTAATAATGATAGCCTGATTTGGAGTGAAGATTCACTGGGAGACAGATGAGTAGGTCTGAAAGTTATGACAGATATTTTTCTATGGGGGCAAGGCTGGCCAGTTGGAAGATTGAGATTGACTGCAAAGAACCAGAGATAAAACAAACCAGATAAAAGACTGCAAAGAGTAAAAATGGTGTAGAATAAGTTGTTTCATCCAAAGGACAACTAATGATAATGGAAATGGAGTAGAAGCTTTCTCATGGTTAAATAAATAGATAAATACAGGTGAAGTTCAACTGGAATTGGCTAAACTAATCTTTCTTACCAGTCCTTCTAAAGAATTTTTTAAGCCTCTTCACATTTCTTCTAGATTACCTTTACTGAGACTTTTCACAGTGTCATGACAATTTGTTGGTTTTTTTTTTTTTCTCCTTTTTTTTTTGTTAGGGACAAAGTACTGGATGATGTCCGTCGCTTAATCCAGCCTGGTGATTTGATAGGAAGGACTGTTTTTGACTTAGATGAGCCCAGGTGGGTAACCTAAATAGAGTACAGTAACTAATGGCACTGTCAGTGCTGGGTTAACTAGTGAGCTCTGTTTACTTGGTTCACTTCAGATAAAGATATGAAAGAAGTGATACAGGAGTTAAAGCCCAACAGGAAAAGTTTACTGCAGGAGTAGATTCCTGGTACGTGGCCCCGGGTAGAGGATTTGCTTTGGAACTCACTGCAGTTTCTTCTGATTTGTGGCCTTCTCATCTGCCCTGTACTATGTCTTATCACAGACAATAGCGGAAAGCTTGTATAGAGCTGGCTTGTGTAATTAATGAACTAGCGGGAAGAAGTCAGGGGTGAAAGTAACTAGAATGAAGAGAGCAATAAGAATTGGGAGAAAAGTGATTACTGGGAAAGAAAAAAGAAGATGAAATGTAAAATCATTAAGCAAGAGTAGAGAAGGATGCTGCATTGGATAGAAAGATTATGGATTTGCTAAACTCTTGCTACTTCTCAGGGTCTTGCTTATGAAAACCTGTATTAGTGCACAAAAGGTGCTGGGGTGGACTTGTCTCTGAAGCAAGCTACTTATTAGGTATCCTTGCTTTGATTTACTGCAGTCACTCAAGCCCAGGTGCTCCAGACTGTCTGACGTTCTTCTCCAAGTTTGAATCGGGTAACCTTCGCAAAGCCATCCAAGTGCGTGAGTAAGTACTCCTGCGGTGCCTGTGTCCCAGCCAGACCTTCTGCTGTGTCCATGATGTGAGATGCTGGGGTCCTGCTGGGTTCTGAAAGCATCAGCCAGGGCAGCAAGTTTTATGATGCAAAGCTTATGATGCCTGCCAACAGTTAGATGTCCTGAAAGAAACAGGAGTGAGAAAGCAGAGCTTACAAAGTTTTACATGACTAAAATATTGTGAATATTTAAAGATGTGTTTGGATGCCACTGGTTTGGTGGAGCTCTTTGACAGGGTATTAATGAGTTTGGTTACATTCAGCAGATTCAGTGGTGGATTGGTGGGATGTTCATGGGCACCATTTCTTTGTCTTCCTTAACAGGTTTGAGTATGACTTAATTATGAATGCAGATGTGAACACCAACCAGCATCACCAGTGGTTCTACTTTGAAGTCCGTGGCATGAAATTAGAGGTTCCCTATCGCTTCAACATTATCAACTGTGAGAAGCTCAATAGCCAGTTTAATTATGGTATGAGTCTTTGGAAAATTGGGATAGTATTCTGTTCACGTGGATATATTTTTCATGCCATAAAGGTTTTGAAATTTCCATGTCTGTAAAGGAGACAGTAAGCTTCATTTAATTTGCCCTGAAATCCACTGAAAGAGTTATTTTAGGTTTGACAAATAACCTTTCCATATCCTCAAGACGACTGAGGAGTGAACTGTGTATTGAGATAAGATATGTGGAAAAAACAGTTATTGTTCTTTGATTACAGACCAGAACTGAGAAATAATGGCACTGGGGTTGGAAGAAGAAAGAAAGAGGATCTGTTGGGACTGAATGAGTAGCACAGGATTGAAGAGCTCTTCTAAGATTTAGATAAATAAAGATAATGCTCAAACAAATATTAATGATTTTTTGAGTTTATCTAGAAAGACATCACTCTGTCTTTAGACCTGGTGAGACTTCTGTTGATACAAAAAATTCTGTAACAAGCTGTCTTTGAGCTCCTGTCATAGTCTATAGTTCAGGAGAAAGGCTGCATTGCTTAGAAATAGACAGGGCAAATCCTAGCTTTCAGTGCTCATTTTAGCAGAGAAATGATTTAATCTGCATGAAGATTGTGGGTTGAATTCTTAGCTGGCATAGGCAGTTTTTCATTTGTTTCCATGGAGCTGTGTTAATTTACACCAGCTCAAGACCTGCTTCAGAATGTTTAATAAGTCCTTAATATCAGACTTTACATTCCTCTGAAGCCCTGTGGATACAACCTTCAACATCACAAGGGGAACGCTCTCAGGATCAATGTACCTAAAACAAATAGCACTAGGAGCTGGAATCACATGTCACTTGTATTTGTGAAACTAGCTGGATGAGTGGCATAATGAATTATAAGGCATTTACTCTTTAGCCCTGAGGGCTGGAGTTCAAGTACTCATATAGATCCCAAATGAAAGCGATTTTTGTGTTTGTCGTCTTATTCTGCTTTTTGAATAAGCAAGCCATTAAAAATGGTGCGTCTGGTAGCAGCCTGAAAATGATGTGTATTGGGGTCCTTCTTATTGCAAACCCCACTGCAACATTTGATACAGCCACTGGTGTCTTCATAGCTAGAGATTGGGAACATTATTGGTGGAAGATTGCTTATTATCTGCTATTTTGTCCGTTGTCAGCATTTTTCACCTCTTTTTGCAAACTGAAATTGGACATGACTTGCATGTTCAAGCGTGTAATGAAAAATACACATTTAAAAGAAAAATTTTTAAAAAAACATCCAGGGTAATGAGTGTAAGCCATGGCATGGTTCAGTACGGCTTGTAGGAGGGACTGGCTGTTAAGACAATTCTTTTGCGGGTTGCTTCTGCTGCATTGAGAGGGTACATGTGCTCTGGCTTATTCAGCTTGGATGAGTGAGGCTCACTACCCCTTCCAGCACATGGATGATATTTACACAGACTGTGGGTAAGAGGTGTTGCCTACTTGCTAGATTTCCTTTGCACTTCCCTGGGTTCACGCCCGTGTCATAATACTACGACTTCAGTGCCATGGGTGGCAATAATTTACAGTTCTTGACTATTAGCCTGTTCCGATTCTTTTCTTCCTTTTTGCTCTCAGCTAGATGGCACTGCCTAATTTTCACATTAGCAGAAAAAGGATCTTGTCAAACAGTTGTGATAAGGAGCAGGGCAGGATGGGAAGTGCAGTTTCCACCTCTCTCCTTCCTTTTTTCCACCAATGAATTCCACCCTGGAAAATACTGATTTTTTTTCTCAGAAACCTGATTTGTGTTTGTTTTCTATGAATGTTTCCGTGGGGAGAATGGAAAGGAAAAGATGATTTTTTGAAGTGAAATAAGATGGCAGACCAGTATCAATCATTACTCTGAGGCAGGATGGTATGTATGTAGCTTTGCACTCAGAGGGAAAGGAAGGAGATGGAATTTGGGATGCTGAGAGTGCTGTAGATCTTAAGCCCACACCTCACCAGGGCCACCTGTGCCTCTCTGGTGAGGGCAGGATCCTTGCTGTACCACTAACAGGGCAGGCAGGTGACGGAGTGAAAGAATTTGCTGGAAAAACTGCCTGCAAATGGGCTGGCTTCATGGAGCTGTGAATAAACGTGTGCACAGTTCAGATGGAGCTTCATGGCTGAGGCCTTGAAATGGTAATGTTTTGGAGGTCAGGAAGAAGTCATCTTCCAGTGCAATGCAGTACAAAGACAGATGCTGCTGTTATCAGCATTTAGATCTTCAGTATAATCAGTATCAATCATAATAATCAGTGTTATTTAAGTCTAATTGAAAGTTTAAAAACTTATTCTAGGACAGTCTTTCTTGCTGCTTTCTGAAAGTATAATTCTAGATGCACCGCAGGCCTCTAATGTTGTGGCAGGATTAAGGATTCAATAACAATGCAGCCAAGCATGAAGTACTGTACTAAACAAATTACTGATCTGTTTGATATGTTGATTCCTATTCTTCTCTTCTTTCCCTTCCTCTGTGTGTTTGTAAACAGAGCAGCTGAAGTCCTCCTTTCCAAAGGGCAGCGGGATTATTTATTTTCTAACAAACCCTAAGTCAGCTCGCTTCTGGCAGTGTTTTTCAGGACTGACATGGTAGTAGAACCCAGCATGGAAATATATTCACTTTGCATTAACTATCTGCCAAGAGAGCACAGACAAAATAATAATCCTTCTTGTTTTCCCGTTTCCTCTCCATCTCTGTCTTTTCCAGCCAGGGATGTCGTGTCACTTGAAACTCTTGTTTTCTGTAGGTATGCAGCTGGTTATGTACTCAGTGAAGGAAGCTCTCCAGGGCAGGCCTTGCTGGCTTCGAGCAGGCCACGATATCAGCTACTACAAGTAAGTGCATTTCTGGCGAATAATTTGTAGCTTCTTAGTACCCCTCCTGTTAGCTGTATAGATGCTGTTAACCTACCACCACAGTGCCACGTGTTTTAAATGTCTCTAAATTTATGCTAGCTCTATGTTTTATGTGCTTCCAACTTCAGGAAACAGCTAAAAGTGAGATCTCTGAATCTGCCTGAGGAGAACACAGCATGTGCAGAATTCTCTTCCCTAGAAGGGAGACACTTCTCTAGAATGGAGACTCTTAACTAATATTTATTCACTTCACCTTTTCTATTTCTGAAGCTGCTCTCTCAAGCGCTGGCGTACTGTGGTGCAGTGGATTCCCTTTGCATGCCTGCAACCTCTGATTTCTTTCAGTATGGGCTTCTGGATGCAAGACAAAATGAGCAACACCAGCAGATGCAAGCTGGGCAAGCTTTATGTGCTAATTACCATATAGCAATGGCTTATCCTGTCATTAACAAGACAGTTACTGTATAGTGATTAAACAGCAGCTGACTTCCAAGATTAAACCATGATTGTACAATTAATCAAGTAATCAGATTCTTGTTTAGAATATGAGAGAATGGAGTTTTATTGATTTGGTGTTTTCTAATTTTACATTGAATTATGTATATGTCAACATGTTCATCTAAGATAACTACTTGTTGTCTGTCTCATTTCCTATTTGCACATGTTCTTGTATGCACAAGAATGCTTATACATACATATGAACTCTCACCTCTGCTGAAAGTCCAATCACTTTTGTTTCACTGATTATCAAGTCGATTCCCAGTCATGAGAAATTGTGCTATGGTAGGGAGTATGAATAAAGTACATCTATGGTTGCTCAGATGATGGCTTCAGTGTAGGAGGAGATGGGATCACTGCAGCGATACCACACTGCTTGCATGCTGGGGAGAGCAGCTTATTTCATTTCTATTCAATCTGGTCACATATCCTTGGGGGAGGGACTGGCAGATTTTGCAGGGAACCTCACCTATTTAATTTTACCAGGTAAAAGTACCAAATTCTTGAATTTGGAATGCCCTTAACTACTTCTGCTGCACTGCTCTGATTGAGAGCAACCTCTGAGATGAAGGACAGTGGGAGGAAAGGCATATTCACAAAATATCTAGGTGATACACATTGGCTCATCTCTGCTGACATTCATCTTTGCTGAAGATGCGATGGTTCAGTCATAAAGATGAACGCTGTGGCACAGCTCTGTCACTGCGTACCTTTCTCATACGTCTTACAAGAGAGCTTTTATGTTGCAGAGAATACTAGCAGTGCTCTTGTCAAAAGGGAGCTGAGTGACACTTCTGCTCTATTTTATTGCCTCTCCAAGATGTGACAGGATACACCTATGATAAACAGAGTTGCAGTTACTATAAGATCTTCTAATTCACTTGCTGTCTTGGCAGCTTTTATGCACTGAATAATATTCATTTCCAGCAAATAATTTGAGGAACAATGGCAGCATGCTGAATTGGTGACAGCGTGCTTGTTCCTTTTGGTTTCAAGGCTCATTCTAGACATATTAGAAAACCTCCAGCTTTTCCAGACAATACTCAGTTCACAGATAGTAATGAGGTACATGGAGTGTTTTGTTCTCACATCACCACTAAAGACTTTGCTATTTGGTGGCCATAGCAGTGTCAGAACTAGGTCTTTTTTCTCTTCAGCATCTTTATAATCGCATTATAAAGAAACATCATTAGCAGGCCACATCTGAGTTCTAATGATATCTATGAGAGAGTGCTGAGACACTGGTTCACAATGTGAGTGTAAGCCTTAGTAGCAAGATGCTTACGGGAATGTTCTGCTTTGAATAGGATTCTACCTACAATCTGGAAAATAAAACTGCCTTAACTTGGATTTGAAAGGGGAGTGGCGTATTTCCATTTTCCAGTGGAAAGTGGCAGGCCCCAAAGTAACAGCTGAATTTAGGCATGAACCTAATTGTTAAATGCTACTACTTTGTTATAAACCAAAGCGCTACTAAAGCATAGTGCATGTACCACATCAGGACATGCTGTAAAACAAGGATAACAAACTCTAAGTGGTAGATGGATTTTGGATGAGGGATGCAGGTGATAAGCAGTTAAGTTTCCAATTAGGCTGTCTTTCAAACAGTTTAGAAATCCAAGATATAGACTAAAATGGGAGAAGAAAATATTTAAGCTGATACAGTGCTGTATTCCATCATCTGCCAGTGCTTTTGACTATATTAAGTTCTTCAGGCAGGAAGTCAAAGGATAAGATGAGCAGAACTTGTATCTCTTGGTGCCCTTGAATTCCTGAGTTAGAATCCAGCCCCTTACTGACTTGTGTCTGTCTTTGGCCGAGTGCTTCACTGTATGTGTTTCAGTTCCCTATATCATGTTCTATACGACATGGATAATTAGTCTCTTACCTACATACCAGATAAAAGGGAGGTAAGTTTTAATTAGATAATGCTCACAAAGGTATTTTAAGCTCAAAAAATTACTGCACAGTGTAAGTGATAAGTATAATTATAATTGTTATTAACTTGTCATCATAGCTGTATTAGAAATATATTACCTGTACATTATTTCTGAAGGAGAGCAGCAAGCAAAATGATTTACTTATTATATATAAAGTGTCTGAAAGACACAGTAGATACAACTTGTAAGACGATTTTTAAAAAAAGCACCCTTTGGTCTCTTATTTCCCTTTCTAATAAGAAGTGCATTATCTTCTGGAAAGCTTGTGAGACTTTGGGAACATTTTTGGAAAGGGAACATAAATAAAGTAGTGAGGAACACATGCTGCTGTGGTGGGTTTTTTTTTAATTCCATCAAGACCAGACAGATGAAAGGTGAAAATACATTTGCACTCTCCAGACAGAAGATGAGGTCTTGCTGAATGGTGTTTCAGCTCACCAGCAAAACTGTGTTATCTGTCAGTAATACTGTAGAATTCTGGTCAGGATTAGGCCCTCATCGTTCAGGGTCCTGTAGAAATGCGCAAGGAAAGACGATCTCAGCTCCCATATAAGCAGGCAAGGATAAGTTAGGGCATGTGGGTGGAGGATAGCACTGATGCTCACCTGCTGAGATAAATAAATCTCATGCCAGTGTTACAACAAACTACATGGGCTGCAGCACCAGCAAAGCCCAGAATAGCCCAGAATAATAGCCTCTTCCCTGCTTGTTAATTTGGGTTTCCTGCTGGTATGGTGGTGTCAAAAAAGGGGTGTGGAAGAAAAAGTATTAGCCTGGTGCAGTAACAGGGAAGCAGTAGAGCCATCTCGGGATGTCAGCAGCTACAGGAAAGAGGGAGGGAAGGAAGAAAAATGCTGTTTTTAAAGTTTCCTTTAAAAAAAATTCAGAGTTACTGCATCGTATGATAGATTGTGAGAATAGATTAAATACTGTAGGAGTACATGATCATTTGCATGGTGAACACACAGGTGGTTTTTCTGACATATGAGTGAAGAATGGTGAAGCCTCACAAAACTATTTGTAAACTTCCTGCTACTCCCAGATAGCTTACTGGAGATTGGAGTAGGTATCAAGAAGTGATTCAAAGTCTAGAAGTATCTGGGTAGTTTTCTGGAATTGCAGAGGGTCTCAAAAGAAGAATGAAATGGGCTGCTAAGCAGTGAAGTTTGAAAGCTGTGCATCTATGCTCTCAGGATCATGAGAACTGAGCACTACTGGGGCAAAGAAGCATGGTCTTCTAGGGTAGTATCAAGGTCAGAGGTGTCTGGTGGTGCAGAGCTTCTGGGTTAGGTGGCCATTATAGACAGGAGAGACTGTTTGACTGCAGAATTACTGATGATAGAGGGATAAGCTTTTACTAGACCATTAGGGACAGGCAGGGAGACTTCCCAGTGTGTATGGAAAATGTATAGGCAGTATCTTCCTGCAAAGTCCTGCTTCCTTCAGGATCTCTGACCACAAATACAAATTTGAATGGGAGAACTCAGATGATCTCAGCACTTTTTGAAAGTTCTCCATGAGTAAGGTTAACTGACCTTCCACAGGAGATGAGTCCTTTCCTTCCCCACAAGAATGGTTCCTATCATTCTTCACCATTAAAACTAACAGGAACTAGATCAAATGGTATTGTCCTGACCTTTAAAAAAAGAAAAAAAAATGCTAGGTAGATATTCCTGTATTTGTTGATTCACTGCATCTTTTCAATCTGAGTCTCTTTGTCCAATATTGCGGTGGTTTATTTGTGAGAAAAGTGTTGGGGTGAAGGGTTCAGCTGAGGATAAAATCATAGGTTTTCAGTTTGCCTGTGGGACTCAGTGTTCCTGTACTGTCTATTGATCCACTCAGTATCGTTTACATGTTTCTAACTACTACATTCAGGTAAAAAAACCAAAAAAACAAAACAAAACAAAAAAACCAACAGCATTGTATTGTGTCTTCTGTATGAAAAAGAGCTGATTGTTTTGGAGAGTTTGACAAGAATAATTACCTTTTCTCTCCACCCCTTTGAATAAGAATGAACAGCAGCAAAATAAACTAGTATTGTAAATTTCAGGAGCTGAAATTGCATCTTTTGGTTGCCTTCTCTATTTTGCATTTTAATGCAACGTTGATGATAACATTTGTCAAAGAAACCTCCCAGTCCTTCAGAATCAGAAGGTTCCACAACAGCATAATTGGTGCTATGTGGGAAAAATATTGTTTGAAATGTACTTATGGATGCAATTTGCTGTGAAGCTTCTCCCTAAAGTGCATGAATTGTTTCTTCGTCTGTGCTGAAAGAAAACTTTCTTACTCTGTCTCAAGTCATCTCTTTATCAGAGTACATCCCTTGCAAGAGACTAGATTGGGAACAGATTGAGAAGCTCGCTTCAAAATTTTGTAGATTTAATGCACGGAGCTCCAAGGGCTTGAGTACACTGACAGACCTCGATGGCCTTGACCGGCCTCCTTTGTGTCTTATACGCTACACCCTTTGCCCATGGATCGAGAAGCTCTAATTAAACTCTGTCCTGGCCACTTGGTCCTTGCCTGTCTATACTGTAGAGAAGCCTCATCACCATGAACTCATGAATCGTGGTTGAACATGTCTGCCATCCCTCAGCATGTCCTGCTCAGGTACTGTGGGAGAGGACTGTAGTTGGTGAGGCCCATGCCCTGCTGGCATTGATGTCAAGCCCAGTCCCCTGTCTCTTAGGGAGAAACTGACCCTTATTGTTCCCTGACAGGGAGAGACTGGAGGATTTGAAAAGAAGAGTTCCAAAAGAGGATTTGTGGATAGCTTTTAACTTACAAATATACGTGAAGTCGCATCTCTATAGGCAGTCTCCATAAAAACCCATTCTTCTCCTCTTCCTACTCAGGAGGGAACCACTGATGACATTTGAAAGGTTTTTATAGATGTTCCTGTGTTTTTCCTGGAATCTCTGTTCCTGTGTTTTTCCTGGAATTTTCTCCTTTGTCTTCCTGAATGACTGGTTTTGTATTCCAGTGGGATACTTGTCTTGAAGTCTTCAAGCTTTCCCAGAATATTTTCATAGGGCATTGTTCAGGCATGTCAATAAGAAGTTTTATCTTGAATCTTGGAAGCAGTACAGCAGTGTTAGCTGAATGCATTGGTTTAAATATCTAGATTGCGCTATGTGAACTAGTATTAGTTGGTTTCTTATTTTCACCTTCACAAAATGAAATAACCTGTAACCTCCTATGAGAGTTTCCATGCTGGAGCAGCTGGGTCTGGCTGTGTCCGGCACTGCTATGTGCTGTTCTATAGTGTTCTGTTGCTTACTTGCCTGTGAGGACTGAGTGAATCCCAACAGAGCCTTGAATCTGGGTTTGCTCAGTGGTGCTTAAAATCATGATGCTTCTTACATTTTTGTGTCTAGTAGGACCACAGCTTCTCAGACCTTCCTACTTTTATTATAGCTGATAGGTACATTGCTATACTACAGGATGTTGTTTAGCACTGTTCTATTTTTTACCTGCTTGTTGCTGGGATTGGATTGATTGTATTTGCATTTAGGATAGACAATTCTCTGAATGCTTAGTTCTTTCATGTGCATCTGGAAGTGGTAACTCTCTACTTCCCCCTATTTCTCTTCTGTCAGAAACCACTACCGCTGCAGTGCAGCTGCGGGAGGAGCCACAAGAGGAAAATGCTACTACACGCTCACCTTCAGCATCAAGTTCCCTCACAAAGATGATGTCTGCTACCTGGCCTACCATTACCCCTACACCTACTCTGCAATGATGGTAATACTGATATGTCCATCTAGATAAGATAGCAGGCCTGACAGATTGGAGCTGCTTGAGTATGAAAAGATGTTGTGATAGTATAGAGGTCTGCCAAGCAGTTGTTTAATTATCATGATGCTCTCATTGCCTTACTTGCAGCTGCAGGCTCTGTCAGCTTTGGAGCCTGGAATGTTGTAGGAAAAAATAGATTTCTTTATGGAATAAGCTGGAATGCAAACATTACAGCTGTAAGATAATGCAAACCAAAGATATCTCCATTTGCTTGGAGTTGTGGTATCCCCGCTGGGAGAAGAAGTAGGATTCTAAAGCTAATGGCAAGTCAGAAGTGAAGGCTGCTCGCTCCTGCTTCTGACAGAAGACAGCAGCTCAGCTTTCAGAGCTACACCCACAAGCGGAGTGATACCACAGTGCAGGGTTTCATTCAAATCCTCTTTGTCAGCTGTTTCATCTGTTCCAGTTTGAGTGTTCGGAGGTGTTTGTGACACCACAAACTGGTGCTGTCAATTCAGAAACTAATAGAATATAATCAGTAAGCATAAGGGAGTTTGCTGGTAAGTGCATCCAATATATTTTCTCAGATGAATGTGGGAGCACTGAAGATCTGAATGGAAAGTAGAATAAAAGAAGGAAAATGAGTGGTCCTGGGATTTGCTTTGCTTCATTGCTGAGGGTGGGAAAGATATTACTGAAAAAGAAGACTGATCCTGTAGATCAGTCTTTCACCCACCATTTCTGCCCCCCAGCAAAAAATATATATACACATTTCTACTGTTAGCCTTTTTAGTTCTGAACACAAAATGCCAGTGTGGTTTGGTAAAAAACGAACTAACTGACTAACTGGACTTATTCTAATTTTTACGATGATATTAATTTGCCATTATTAGATATGAAAGCATACACAGACATTTGAGGGAGAGAAAGTCCTCTCTCACTTCGTAGCCTTGCAGCTCTGTATGCTGCCAGCATAATTAGATTAATTCCCTCTCAAAAACCAGTCTCTTGTCAAGTGCTTTGCATCCCATTATGGACATTTAAGGAAACTGCTTTCAATATCTGGGAGAAGGCCAGTCAGGCCTTCACAGTCCAAACCGTGCCTACAAGCACTCTTCTCATCAGGCTTATGGCTACCAACTATTCGTCTGCATCAGTGAGGAACAGGCTGTGTCCCAGAAGTGGATTTTGACCTATAGCCTCAAGGGCACGTATATACTACAGTCTGCTGGGGAGAAGACAAATGCAATACTGAAGAAGTGAGTGGGCTTATTCACCACCATGCTTTATTATGGAGATGCAGTGCCTCATCATTATTTTACTGTTATTGATTTCTACCTTCTGCTGGCAAAAAAAAGCAGGAGAGACTTGGAGAGTTTTCTGTGCTCTGGGAATCACTGAATATCTCACCTACTCCTGAATGAATAGAATAGAGATGAAAAAGATGTTATTCCTGGACTTGCAGGGCCAAGTCTTGAAGTATTTCACTGCCTCTTCAAATAAAAGGCTCATTGAAGTTTAAGGAAGTTTTGCCTGTGGAAAAGTTTAAATGAACTCAAACCTCAGTAAGGACCATAAAAATTGGTAAATGAGAATGATGGATGGAAAAGATTGGTAGATTGTTCCATCCAACTCTTTAGCCAAAGCAAAATTGTTGCATCTAATAATTCTAAAAGGCTTATTTGCTTGGAGTGGCTTAAAATATCTTGAGTGATGCAATTTACACATTTCCATGTTATTTTAATTTCCACAGTGAATAAACTAAATCGGGTCTGTGCACCAGCAGATTTTATCTTAAAGCATTTGACCACTGGTGGAGTATGTTGATTTTACATATCAGCAATAAATTAAAAGTGATTAGGAACCCAAGGGCTCAATTAAATGTATGGTGCTTTGGGGAAGAAGATAAACTTGTTTTTGGAGTTAGTCATTTGGAAATGTTTTAAAATATCATATATATTTAATAGTTACAGGCATATTTACTACGTTGTGGAATCCTATTTGAACTGGATGCACTCTGCAGTTCATTACTTTTTGTCCATTAGTAATTATATTTATTTTATGAACAGTAATTTATCTGTTTTTATATTATAGTGTTAATTGTTTAGATATCTAGCTGAAATCTCTGTGGCAACTATACCCAATTAAGCTTTGCTGGGATTAGAAGCATAAGTAAATCATGATATTGAGTTATCTGTATTGATGTAAGTTCTTTAAATGGGTCTGATAATTGAATTTACTTTATAGAGGAGTATGTTAATTGTTTTATGACACAGATGACTGTAAATTTCAGTTCTGTGTTTACATTCAAACGGACACTGAGAAAGCAGTTTGAAAGATGATGAAGTCCAAGGTTTTAGGAACATAAATGTCTTGTCCCTTAAACACTCACTACAATTTAGCCCTGACTCATTAACACAAAAACTTGGAATGTAAAAGTTGTTCCGTGATCCCACGCGTTGTAGTTAAGGTTCTGTTAGTATCATGTGCATACTGCAATATGCCTGTTTCTACCAATCCAGAGACAACTAGACAACTTGTATTCCACAGCAGTTAGCAGCACCCTGCAATGGAGTTACTTGAAGTATTATTGCCACTTGCACTTACAGTGTAAAGACAGAGAGCCAGTGAGATCTACACGTCATCTGCTGTGTGGGTGGTGAAGGGCTACGTGTCTAATGAGGCGATCAGAACTAGTTCCAAAAAGATATTGTTTTTAATTTGACTATTCTTTTTCTCAAATTTCTCAAGGAGCTGTTGTGTGTAAGAATTATTTAAAACTGGCAACCGTAAAATTTGGTGGGGAAAAAAATAAAATCACTCATTTTTAAGTCCCTTCTTAGAAAGACACCCTTGTTCATGTTATCCATTAATGATCATACAAAATGTTTTGATGTAAACTTTTTGCATCTGATCTGGACTTGTTCCCAAGTCTCAACAACACGTGCTTGACAGCTAACCAATCAGTGCTATAAATGCTCAAAAAAGACAATTGTTCACACACATTACATGGTCCCTATATAGAGAGAATATGTGATTTTCTTCTGGACTTCATGTATGCATAGAAATTCCTTTGCACTGATAAAAGTACCTAGGAACTGTTTTGGTAAAATGACATATGGATAATAGTTGTGTGCAGCTTCTGTGAGCAAGGGTGTATTCCATAAGGCTAATGCATATTGAGGGCATGTAAAAAGAGATGATACTAACTGGCAGAAGAGAGAAGCTGGTAAGTTAGCAAGAGATAAAATGAGTGCCAATAATGACATACAGCTAGTGGAATAAAATCAGATTTTATAGACAGTGAACTCATTGTTAAATCTATTTATTTTCTTCTTTCTCAGTCCCATCTTGATGTCCTGGAACAAAGTAGGAACCCTAAGAAGGTCTACTGGAGGCAGCAGGTGCTCTGCCAGACACTAGGAGGAAATCCATGCCCACTGCTCACAATCACTGCTATGCCAGAATCTAAAAGAAGTGATGACTTGGAGCAATTCTGTAAGTAGACAAATGAAGTGTTGAAAAAAAAAATCCTGGTAACTTGTGATCATGTAAGAAGCGGCAGTGACAGCCTGTTTTGTGAACATGTTGATTTTCTTGCCTTTCTTATTTTGGAAAGAAAGAAATCTGTATATCAAAAACAGCAATTATGACCATTATTTTAAATGACAGATCTACACAGAGGAGGGAGGATACATAAAATCATTCTTTACTTCAAATTTTTCTGTAGTAATCTGAAATGGTTACAAAGTTCAACAACAAATACCTCCAACTGCAAGAAATTGTTTTCGAATACCAGTTTAACAGGAAATGTGAAAGAATTATTTTAATTATTGACATTCCAAAATGGAATGATTTATTCATTTTAAAGTTTTAAACTTGCCAAAAGAAGTACAAGATCACTCCCGGATGTGTACAGTAATTGAAGTGTACCGTTCAAATTCCAGCATGCCCAGAAGCTCCATCTGGACACAATATAGCTTCCTGCATTTTGCCCTAGTTCTCACTGAAGGTATGCTATCTAGTGGTGATTATCATATCTGTCATGTTAAATCTAGAGATGGTTATTTTTCAGTGTGAAAGTAAAAAATGTACACCTTCAATGGCCTTGATTAATGATGTTACGTTCTATAAGTTTGTGTAAACAGCAGCAAATGACAAGAAGATTCTGGTTAGCATCGCACTGGATTAGCTTTGACTTTCAAGCTGAAATGTCAGACTACCTTTATGTGGGCTGAGTTAAGAGGGCAACCATTTGTTTTCCCTGAGTCTGGGACACAACATAAAGCGTCCTTTCCTCTGCTCTTAAAAATAACTGAAACATAGGTGGAGAACTTCTAGATTTAGATTTAGATTGTCTTAGGGTCTTATGGGTTGATATGCAAATATGTAATGTTATCTCACTGAGATATTAGGCTAGCTGTATCCGAAGACATTCTGTGGTATTTTTTATGATGGAATTCTCTTTTCAGATGTGATGATAATTGACTTGAACTTCTCATTATGTCCATGCCAAATACATAAACTAAAAGGAATATCAAATATCAGAGTTGGGGAAGTTAGTGCTGTCTCTCCTGATTCAGGATTAGAGTGACGGCTGTTATGCTGACATTAATATAATCATCCTGAACTCAGATCTCTTTATAATAA
This sequence comes from Numida meleagris, assembly GCF_002078875.1. Lineage (NCBI taxonomy): Eukaryota > Metazoa > Chordata > Aves > Galliformes > Numididae > Numida > Numida meleagris. The sequence goes on along the minus strand of NC_034417.1, from coordinate 13,447,424 downwards.
CCACAGAATCGCAGGTGCTGGAGGAGACCTCAAGAGATCAAGTCCAACCCCCCTGCTAAAGTAGGTTCTCTACTATAGGTACCACATGTAGGAGTCCAGATGTATCTTGAATATCTCCATAGAAGTAGACTCGACAACCTCTTTGGGCCACCTGTTCCAGTGCATTTACTCTAGAATTAGCAAGTTTCTGAGCATGAATGTACTATTCTAGGCTGAAATTTTAAAGCAAAATTGAAAAAAAAAAAGTCAGCTACAGCCTACATGGGAGTTCATAAGGTACTTGCATGTAAACAGCCTTAATGGTAGGAACTGGAGGCAGTGTCAGAGAGAAAATTATACTGTTGGCTTTGCTATTATTAGTATTATTTACATTACAGTATCACATACAGTACATGGTTATGGAGTTTGTCTGTGTCAGGCATGAATAGCACCTGCCATGAAGAGAGAAATCCTGCCCTTAAGCACTTCTGTTCCATGATAAATAATGATACAGAACAGAAAACCAGTGGGTGGGAGCTGTGGGGGAGGCTGGTTATAGAAAAATCCTTGGCATGCTGCAGATGGTCACCTGGTTAGATGTTAGCTGTTGAGAGCAATTTTCAAACCTTGTGGCACACGGTCTTAGTAGGGCAACTGAATTTGGAATTGGGGATTGGAGTCATCCAGAAGAGACATGCAGTGAACAAGGTTTTCTGCCCAAATAAATATACATTTCCAACAAAGGTACGAAATAAAAAGGTGAACTAATGGTTTGATTTAAAAAGGCAGGAACTTGAAGTGGGTCAGTCACGTGATATGTGAGTGTGCTAAACATTGGATTAAGCACGTTTGGCTTTGATAGGACTTTCTGCAAAGACTTGCTTTTCAGACTTAGGATAGTAAAAACCAATTTCAAAATATCCAGCAGTTTTCCAAAACAAAAAGCGCTGGTCTTAATGACTGACCCAACAATGTGCCAAAGTCTGCAGGCATGCAGACACAATGATCAGGTTAAAAGTAAGAAAATCATAGGCCTGTACCAATGGAAGTCAAGAAGGAATAGTTAGGGATGTTCTTACCTTTGGTGCCAGCCACAAGAGGAAACTGTAACTGCATCTGGTAATCATGTGCTAGACTATGTATTGTCTACATTCCTTAGGGACAGCACTGAACTGAAACCTTCTTAAGCCAGGTGTGCTACAGCAGAGGAGAATGGATGACCTCTGTGTATGCAGAGCTTACAGCCTATGTTCAAGACAATTGAGATGTACAGACATACTGAAATGAGGACCATGAAGAAATGACAACAGTACTGACCAGAGCAATCATAACCCAAGAGGCACACTGCTTTTAGGGAGTATCATGAAGTAAAAGTGACAGTATGTCAACGGTTTACGGGCGTTCGGCCCGGTTCTGTGACAAAGGGGACGGGGGATCCACGGGTCCACGCCCTGGGAAAAGGGAAAAGGGGAAAAGGGTAAGGAGATGGCCCTGAGAGCAAAGAACAGCGGCAACAATCTGAGGAGAAACAAACTAATTTACTAAATAAGATATCGGAATGCAAAACAACACACTATAATACAATATAATTACAATTTAAGCTGATAAATCCAATACAGAGAGAGAGAATGTCCCAAAATCAAGGTAGGCCTTACTCTACTACCGACGATAAGACGGCCGGAGAGCGAGGTGCTGCCAAGACGAGAGACGGCGGAAAAGGGACGAGGTCTCGTGATCTGAAAGTTTTTATACTGTGAGCTTTTATCTTTTCCCTCTGGCTGGAAAATGGTAACAAAGGAGCAAAGTGCCGTGGGGAATGTAGTAGTCCTTCTCTTCTGAGAACCAGGTACATTCACTACATGATGTTATGATGTGGAATACCAATAACCGAAAATCACAAAACCATGACATTCCACCCCTTATTCCATATCATTACATTACATGCACCTGCAGTCAGTATTAGAAGGCATTGCTTTTTTCTGAAGCACTCTGTCCTCTGAGAATGCATCTTGCAGTGTTGAAGTAGAGTCTGACAGGCTTTCAAAGGTCATTAACCTGTTTGTGATGGCAAGGTTTCCACAATCCCACTATACTGTAGGCTTGTGCTACACATTCAGCACAGATTTGCTGAAAGATTCATGTATCTGTAAACATTTCAAGCAGGTACTTATTTCAAATACTTAAGGATGTTGTAATTTTTAGTATCTGGGTTCAAATCCTAGTTATGTGGCTCAAGTCCTCTTTATTTTCAAGACAGAAATATCTCTTGTTTTGTGATCTTACATGCATCCATTTGAAACTCATAGTTCTGACCAAAATCCTGTGATATTGTGTGCTGATAAATTCTTCTACTGAAGCTTGCTAAGCAGTAAGATTGGCTTCTTAAATCTATCCATGAACCACTTGAACTCAATCAAGCCAAAATATATACAAAACCCAACTGCCTGAACTGAAACAGAAATTGGTTAGGGGAGAGACAGTGTCAAGGCAAGGCAATGCAGTTTCTCTCAGATTTCCAAGACTATAAAGTAAACATCAATATTCTTAGGTGATGAAAATATTTGTTGTTTTATCAAGTGGAAGAAGAGCAAGCACACCATGTGTTTTATGCTGTGAGGATGCCTCCAGGCAAATGTGAATAACCACGTGTATGCTTATTTTGTTTAAGCTTAGATAATTATGGCTTTTGGGGATGCATTTAGTCTAATTTGTGCTGCTGCTTTCTGTGGCTTTGATCAACAGTTGCTTTTTAGTTTCTTCATCTTGAATGAAGTGCCTTTCTCTCTGTGGAGTGGGTTGGCTGATGGAGGGGTCTGTTTGTCAATATTTTGCAGGCTGAAAACATAACTCAAAAGCAGTGACTATGAGGGAGCCAAAGAGGAGAGACTTCCCCAGTAGTAACTCCCATTCTTTTGAAGAGTTTCCATGCGTATGCATTTCAGCTTTAGAGTGATTCTATAGGACTTGTGGACTTGGCACATGGGTATTGAATAAAAATTAATGGCCCTTGTTCTTTCCTACTGTTTCTAGAGTCTGTCCAATTCATAGCTCTCCTGAGCAATAGCTATTTTACTTTTCTATCAAATTTATTATTTCTGCTTTGTACATCTGTTAATCTGTACCTGGAGATATTCTTTTCAATAATGCCAGTGGCTCAGGTAAAATACAAAACTTCAGGGCTTCAGCTTTTGCACATGATTGTACTTTAATAATCGAAATCCTCCTGTAGTGCAGATGCATGAGGAGTGGGAAACATCACTGACGAAGAGGCATTGGGTGAAGAGTGTTGGGAGGAGAGCGTGGTACTCCTGATAGGAGTGCAGTGGGAAGGAATTGCTGCAGTACTGGGGGAGCTGATAAGCGGGAGCAGCCCAGGGACGATGAGGGCATGGCATCTTCTGTGTCAGCTGTGCTTTATTTTCCTCACTCAACTCTTTCAGTTTGGTCTTGTCAGGCTTTTGATTAATGTGGTCCTTGGATGGTTAAATTTGTCTGAGTTAAATTTATTAATGTGCACCTTGTTAATAGGAAGCACAAGCCATGTATGCTTGCAGGAACTGCACATTCACTGCATACTAAAGGGAAGAAAAATGGGCTGCTGTTTTTCTTCATTATTCCTAGTTTATGTGAGGTTTGAAGTTCACTTAGGCTCCTTTCTCCTTCCTCTCTTTCCATCTTGCGTTTATGTGATGGCAGTGTACTGAATTATTTTTATTAAATTCTCAATTCTGAAACTGAAATGAGGAAAGAAAGAAATGAGCCAGGAACTCCTTGCATCCCTGCTTTTTGTATTTCTGTCATTCAGTAGCTCAGCTGTGAACAACACAACATTTGCTCAAACTTTATCAGAGTCTGTTGATCTCTGAGGCCTGGAAATGAAACTCTGAGGAAGGACAGTGGTTTGTGCTGAGCCTTACAGCTCCACAGACACATACAAATTAAAACTGGGAGACTCTCCCTTGTTGTCTTGGTGGAACTTGCCCTTCCTGCCATCATGTGAAGACTGAGCATCCAGCAAGAAAGGGTGTCTTCGCTTCTCAGTCTAAGTAGTATCTCACATAGACTTGTGATGATGATAAAGCTCTTATTTTCCCAATCTGACCATACATAATGAGGACCAATGATAAGATGAAGGGATTGATTTTCTTTCCTGTCCTCTGTCTTTTCCACATCCCTCTTCCTCTCCTTACTCCTGATGGAGTTACGCTCTGCAGATTTGACATCCCATGTTATGTACAGAGCTTTTTTGAGAAGGCTGTGGCTCTTGTCAGAATTATTAAAAAAAAAACCCCAAAACACCTAAAATGAATAAAAATGAATAAAACAACAAATTAAAAAAAAAAAAAAAAAGAAGGAAGAGCACTTCGCAAGCTCCCGTGAGCATAGTGAGCTGGCACACTGCATCTATCTTTGATACCAAATCACAACTTCTGAGCCTTTGAAAATGAAAGAAATTGGAGAGTGGAAAGAATGGCTGGGAAGGCATTTACTCTTTAGCAGCTTTGCTCGTGGCTGCATTAGGTCTAGCCTTAGACACTCCATGATGAGAGGGACTTTGCAAGACAGAGCAATTCTCAGTATCAACATTTGAAATGTTCTCTAATGAATGCAGAAGCAGTGAGAATGACAAAGCTTCAAATTTGAGTGCTTAGTGGATTTAATAGGAGCTTGCAGAGCTCTGATTTTTTTGGGTCTGTCGTACGTATCCCAGTGAAGGCAGTGTTAACGTTGTGTGTGTGTACTTAGTAGTAGTTTGCAGACTCTTAATTCACAGTGTTATGCATTCAAATGTGCAGTATGTGGCTGCGTTCTACTAAGCCTCTCTGACAGACAGTTTATCACTGCAATTAACCTATGCTCATTAGAATAATCTCTATTATTCCTGGTTGTTGACTTGCACGCTCCAGTTTTTAACAGATACAGACAATTGCAAATTTGCAGATAGTGCCTGATCTCATCATGATTTCCAATATTTCTTCTGTAGGTGCCATTTTTTAGTAATGAGTTGTGCACAGGCCTAGAGTGTCATAAAATGGTATGCTTGTCATAGCTAAAACTGGCTTCCAATGGTACAAAAATCTGTCACATCTAGTTCTTCTTTCATGTCAAAAGCTGAGTTTATCAGTTTGGTAGGAAGAACAAATATATATATTCCAGGAAGATTAAATGAACTCAATCTGTAATCTCCAGGAGATGATGAACATGGTAATGCACAACGATCCCCTTTTAGACAAGAACTGAACTTTAATGAAAGATTTTTTTTTAGCTGATCTGTACCCGCAGCATCGCACTGCTGAGGCATTAAAATGTTTAAAACATGAAGACTTAACTTCATGCCTACAAGATGCCCATAGGGATGACGGAATGGCTCTTTGTCTCTTTCTGTTCATTCAAGTAGAAAGTGATGTTTAATTATGATGGGAAGAGAACTAATAACTTGAAGCATTCAGTATAAATATGAAAGTAAATCAGAAAGAAAGTGGGTGCAGCAGCAGTTTCTACAATCTATCATCCTGAGTTTCTGAGCCAAAATAAATGACTGGGAAGGCAAAGATGAAAACCGGTTCTTTGGGTACATTGCAGCAAGCAGGAGCCAATAGGGCTGTGAAGGATAGCTGAGTGGTCCCTGCAGGCTGTAGGCTACTGCTGTAAATGGCAGAGCAACTGGGCAGATTAACTCTTCAAAGAAGAGGTATAAGTAGCACATCTAAGCAGTCATACATGGGTGATGATAAAATTCTATCTTAGTAAAGAAAGTAGAGCACATCAGTATGTTCCTGAAGTTAAGAGTGACTGAATTGAAAACATCAACTACAAAAGGTGTGTTCAGAGAAAGACTGTTTACTCTGTACTACTGTTTTGAGTTTGCTATTCAAGCGTTCCTCGGGAGGTGTTTCCTTGGCTGTGCACTGAGTTGGAGTGGGCTAGCTGTCCTCTTCAGTTGGAGAGGAAAAAGAGAAGGCATTTGTAAAGGAATGTAGAGTATCATCAACTGGAATGGTTCCTGCTGCAAGAGGATGACTGAAACAGTGACAAAGGAATTCCTGGAGGAATAAAGATTTCCATTATGCTATGGTTATACAGCCGCATGCCACTTGCTGATGACCACCAGCATTACTGCATTCTCAGCTCAAAGATGTGAGTGTCTTACATTACCATAGGGGTTAATCCTGCATTCACTGAGAATACGTGGACCTTGTTACTTCTGCAGAGGGGAATGGGGCAGTCATTGTTTATGGTATCACAAATGAGGTAATTGGAAAGCTCTCTTTGTGGCTGATTGTACACCAGGATTGTGGTGACTCCTGTTAATAGTGCTGATTATGCGGCGTGTTATGAGTATTTCCCCAAGCCCACATACCTGATGAGTGCCCGTACAGCAGTGTCTGCAGCTTTACAGAGTTGAATGGTGGGGTTTAAAGTTAAACCTAAATGTCCTCGATAATTAGCAGCAGTGGAAAGGAAAATTAAACAAAATGTGGCACTAGCAAATGGATTTACATCTGTAATAGCTGTCACTTTGAGTTACTCTTTAGTCATCGCTTGTCCTCTTAATGTAAGGCTGCGGAAGCCATTATGGACATTATTACAGAGACAATGACACCTCCTTAAGTTAAATGTAATCTTTTTGGGAGTTGAAACATATTTCCTGCCTGAGCATGTTTCTAGTGATGGAAAGAGTAATATTTTTGGAATAAAGAAGGGAAGGATGCTTGTGCCCTTTGAATCTCCTGATGCTCCTAGAAATAGAATGAGGGGCGAAGTGAGACTAATGAGGTGTGTTTAACTGGGTCTCAGCATACAGAATGAAAAAGACACAGTTGTTGGGAGAAACATTCTAACATTTCTCAGTTTGCTAGTTTAAGTTGGTTTGATGGTTGCTTTGCAGCTTTCATCTTTTCTTAGAAAGAAGCAAGCCTCTTTGCTTTTAAATGTAATTTACAGCAAAGAACAATTCCTCAGCAAAGAACAGCAGAGGATGTGAAATACAAAGGCCACTTGTGCAGGATACTGGGAAATAATGATCATGTGGAAAATGTACACAGTTTAATTAAGCACATTGATTACATCAATATGATTCAAACAGTTTAGTGCTCCAATCAGCGTAATCTCATTAACTGTAATTCAGGTCTCGATAATTGATTAATAATGTATTATAGTTTATGAATTATTGACTCCAAGTTATTATAACTCCCCGTGTGGCAACTAGTGTTGCATATTAATTATGAAAGGTTCATGCTCTCTTCTCTTGAATAACTTTTTAAAAGCTGGAGGTGACATATGTCCTAATGAAACAAGGATCAAATTAGATCAATGCCTTATTGGAGTTAGCCCACCCAAAAGGAAAATGCACTCTTTCAAGGAAGCTGTCAACTAATAGTGTGGAAATGGGAGGTAGAATGACCTGCTTTGATTAGTAATGATCTTTCAAGCAGCCAGAAGAACCGCCTGTAGCAATTGAGCTGGAGTGCTGACCTAGCATTGTGCTGGCTGGAAACAGTTCACAACAGCAAGTGCATCTGTTGTTCTCCTGATGTCATCTCATGCTGTACCTCTTCCAACACAGACACATACGCCCACCCCCCCATAGCCATTGCTGCTGAACCCTTAGGTCTCACCCATATACTAACTGCTCTTAAAGCAATCCAGTTCCCTGTATTTCTGTCTGGGTGTTGAGTGGTTTCTGTGAAAAGGATGGAAGTGCTTTTCTAATGGCTTTTATACATCACAAGTCTCATACAAGGAAAAGCATCATTGCTGCTATTGATAAAAGTCCTGGGAAGAAACCAAGAACTTAGGAAAACCTCTGCTCCTCCAATAGAAGCCTATGGTTAGATGGCGTTTCTATGAATTTAAACAGAAGATGTTGTCTCTGATTGTCCTTCTGCCCACCCAAGTTCTTAATGTGATCCAAACTGCATCTTATTCAGAGTCCACTAGCATTGTATTTCGTTAATATTCCATTTACAGAATCTGTGCTGCTTTTCCTCCCTTCTCTTTTTTTGTATCCATCCCTTATATGTGATTGTATTCAAAAATGAACAGATTTTAGTGCGTATAGAAATTGAATGAGATGATGATTATAGCAAACTGTGGAGGAAAAAAAACAACCATATTTTCACTTGATATGTCTGCAGTTGTGAATTTATCTATATATTCCGTTCAGCTGAAGACTTGCTGCTAATTTGCAGGGGTGCTGGTTTCTCTCTTGCTTTGTGCCACACACTTTGTTTTCGGTGACAGTAAGTCAGCTGTTGTGAGATCTGTGATCTGTTTGAATGCAGCGGAGAAGAACGGCTGAATAAAATTGTCATGTATTCTCCAGTGCTAAACAGAGAACTGAGAAGATGAACTTTTTCTGCTCAAATAGGCAGTTTATCGAGCATCTGAAGCCAAAGGAAAGATCTCCAGACATCTAACGCTGACAATGTGTGCCCTACATTTCTCCAGATTATCTTTCAATTTGAAACATATTTTCTCTCTTTTGTTTCAAAATCACAACAAGGTGGCAGCCCGCTGCAGTGTCCCGAACTGTGCTCCATTTCCAGACAAATTCCTGCAAAACCTCTTTGAGTATTTAGTCTGCTACCATAAAGGTGGAAGCCAGCTGAGTGGAGCACAAAATATGTGAGATAGACTTTGGATTGTCTTGCAATCTTCATAGGGGATTGTTCTGTGCAAATTTTTGCCATTTATTCAGCGTTTGTTTTGTTGCCTTTCCTTCTCTGAATACAGCAGTCTTATCTTTATTCCACGAGATCCATAAACTTTTCATATCCTTCTCATGTCCTTTCCAGAGAGGAAATATTTTGATTATCAGAAGCATTTTCTGGAATGTATTAGCAATGTCTTCTTGGTTAGTATGGACTTGGGCTAGAATAATGCTTAACATTGGCTACACTCCATTTTTTTTCAGGATATCAGAGCCTTTTCTGAAACATTAATGAATTAAACATCCTGAAAATCTAAATCAGCACGTAACTGTTGTGATTATTTTCGAAAGTGATTGGTGTTAAATGTCTCAGAGGTGCCTTCTCACAAAGTGCGTGGCACTGTCTTTGTTTTTGTTACAAAATTGTGAATGGAACTGGACAAGGTTTGGGGGAGTTCGAGTGTATTTTGTAAATTTCCAAAGCAATTTAGAAACAGCTGCTCGGACACACCTGTGTCATAAAACCCAGTACTCTTTGCAGCGGAGCTCCAAGCTTCTGTAGGAGTAAGAAGCTGTCCAAATTCTCACCTTCATAGAAGGGGGAAAAATAATTCATCTTCTTTCCCTTAAGGGGAAGGGCTTCGGGAAAAACCCACAGATGTTGTGCTTCCAACTGTCAGCCTGTGTATGTGGTAAAAGTATTGAAATACGGCCCAGCAGAGCCCCCAGACAGCTTTTACTCCCTGTAATGGTGAATGAGCATTGAACTTCTACTGGGTTTCTGTTATCCACTTCGAATCATGGCATGGAAAAAAAAAAACCACCTAAATGTATTTCAGTGAGCTGCACATCTCCGCTGTCTGGCCATAAATTCCAGTCACACATGGTGCTGTGGGGCATACACTAAAAGGTCAGCGTGCTACTGGATAAATTAGCCAGAGAGGCATTTGAATTGAGTTAAATCTTTTCTCAATGTGACAGACGTTCTGCGAGGGAGGACATAATTTTAGGGTCAGATTGACTGCAGAGAATATTGTTATAAGCAATATGCTTCCAAAAAGGGTGAAGAGTTAATGCTTGTGCCTCAAGGTAAAAGCAGAGGTCAGGAAGGGGTTTCTTCTAGCTGGTCACAGTGTTGCCCAGTTAGTCATGTGTCTTACTGCCCAGGTTATTGTTTTTCACTAACTGCGAGGTCTGGAGCAGCTCCTGCTGCAGGGTGAAGTGGGTTGGCCTGGAGTTAGCTGGGTTTGCTCCCTCACACCTGTGGCAAATCAGTCGCTTGCAGGTTTCAGATTCCAGCTGGAGGTGTGGGTAGTGTTGCTGGTAGGCTGTGGATCGTGCCATTTTGTCCTTGAAAAGTCAGAAGTCCTGTTGGTTGCTGGGGTGGAGAGTTGCTGTAAGGTAAGAAGCTGCAGTTTTGTAGTGGTAGATGTACTGCTCGTCTGCAATGCTCTTTTCTGTCTGCTGTGCTGTCAGTAAGGCAATTAAGAAGTATTCCTCTAAGAAAAGGAGATGAACTGCTGGGCTGTCACAGTGACCAATTGTTCTCCTTTGTTTGGTTGTATCTCCTTATTGCTAACTACCAGGCAAGCTGTGATGGGGGGAGCAAGAGGCAGGACAGCTGGCAGGTTGCCTAGTGAAACAGAATAATAGGTGGCTGGAAAGCTCACCAAGTGTAGCATACATATTAGCTGATGTCAGCCAAACAAGTGTACTTGCTGTCATAAAGAACAGCTTTTTGTCTACATTTCAGTATTTTTTCTTCTCTGGACCAGATGCTGATCTTGAACTAGGTTCACACTGCTTTCTGATGCCTGTTGATCTCATAAGAATAAACTAGTCTTTGGCCTTTGCTGGAGTGTGCAAAAAGTGGGCTTTGCTCCTGCTCTTCTAGTGAACCATTGCTTTTGGTTTGGGACCTTAACTTAGAGATAGTTTAGGGGAAGATGATCAAGTCGTGTACAAACTGTGTTGTCTCATGGTCGTGTGGCTCTTGCATTTTTTGCTCTGTAACAGCAGGCTTCTGCCATGCAAAAGGAAATGCATTATCAATACACTAAGCAAATAAACCATTGGGAAACACTGTAGGGAACACCTTCTAATGAAGGTTGACCGAACCAGTCATGAATTATAAGTTATAGATGTTGTTTGGATTGCATGGAACAGCTTTACTGCCTGTTTGGCAGAGCTGCAGGCAGCCTGTTCAGCTGCTCTGCCCACATTCATGCAGGCAGCTCCACATTCACATGAAACACAGCAAATGGTATTTCTCTGTGCTAATCCTAATATTAATATACCTGAGAACCCCAGTGGGTGAGGAGGCATTTTTGCAATATGTGGCATGTATTTGGTTTTCCCCTGGTCTTGGATCTGTAATACCAAACACCTGCTGTTAGTAATTCCCACCTGTCAGTTGATTTTGCTGGGATGTTCTCTGCAGATTTCTATCAGATCTGTTTAACTGAGTTTCATTTCTCTAATTCTAGAATAGGATCATTGCTGTGTGAGTGATACAGCCAGTCTTATCCCAGTAAAATAAGTACAGCAATACAATGAAACTGGTCGTTTGCAGACACCACTGGCTGATGCTTCTTGCTGCTTATAACAGAATCCAGAAACAGAATTTGCAATTAATGGGCTGCAATTATATATAAAATTAAATAAGACTGAAAATACCCTATAATGATTTTTAAAATGCTGTGCTGTTAATGAGAGGATTTGTCCACGTCTACATCAAAGAGAAACTTGTTAGCTCTCTGAGCTTGCCCACCTGCTTCTAATGCAGAAATAGAAATTGCCAATAAACAAGTGGAGACAGCTGCTATGTTCAGACTGTAAATGTGCTGATAAGATCAACTAGTTGACAAGTGACATGGTAGATACTGTAAAGAGCACCAGTTTTTGCAGAGAGCTAAACTTGGACTAATGTTTCTGTTCAGAATGCTTTTTATGTGGCTGATGGAGATCGGTTTCTAGGTGACAAAACCACACGCGTCAGGACTTTTTCTTTCATTTTAGGCCACTTCTGTCTCTCTGCAATTTCTTCTACTTCATTTTGTTATTTTGTAGAATTAGGTAACAAAAGGGAAAAAATACAGTGTAGTGTGTCTCTCCTGTTTTCCTCATCTATCCTGGAAGAGAGGAGGGGAAAAAAAAAACAACAAAACAAACGTTACACACTGGAAAGTGTTGGATTTTGAAGCCACCAGCTATCGATTATATCTGTAAGCAGGCCTCCCAAGTACTTGCTTTGCTAGTCTTGTCAGGACTGTTTTCCTTAAGGCATCTTAGAGATGTTCCATGCTTTTTCTCCCCACTCTATCTTACATTTATGTTAATGAACTTTGCATAATTGAATCAGGTCCCAGAATCAACAGGACTTGTTCCAGATCTTGACTCTTTCCCAAAGAAGCCATTTTCTCAGTATCATTTATCAGAAAACGGTATCTATCAAATCATCAGTGCATTTAGAATTTAATTTGCTCTCTCAGTTGCAATTGTCGTGCTACTTAGATGTGGGGAAAAAGACGTAATCTCCTTGCCACTTTGTAATTTTTTTAGAAGCTTTTTCTCTTCTTTCTTCATTAAATTTGTTTAAGAAACTGTTGTGAAGATTTGCTCGCTCAGCTCTCGTGTTGTTTTTGTCTCTTGGAAATAGGCTGTGCTTTGTGTTTAAAAATCTGATGAGTAAACGTGAGTGAGTGATGAAATCAGAATGGGGTTGGAGGTTCCTGGTGACCCACAGGTAGCTAAGGACTCCTGGATGACTCAGGGAATACATGAAAATGCATTATGAAGTTTTCTTTGGAGTTTTTTCCAAACTTGTAAACTTTCCTTTTTCTCCTTGAGAAAAGACCTACTGCAACATCCCATTTCCTTTCCTCATTCTTCCCTTAATCTGGATTTGTTGATTTCATATTCCCTTTTACTTTTATGCAAACATTACTTTTCTCCCTCTGTCTGGAAGCAAGACATGGTAGCAGTGGATGCAGGAGTATTGTGGCACTCTGCACAGGTGTATGGATGTGCTAATTACACGAAGAGTAGATGGGTTTTGTTATGGAACTGACAGTCGTGCTGTAGAATCATGGTGTAGGACAATTAATGTAAGTGGGAGGGGACCATACTGACGATATTTAGGTGCCAGATTCAATTCATTTTCATGGGTGATGGAAATAATACCAAGTTAAAAAGTAGAGGAGGTGCTTTGAAGTCGTGGTTCATGGTTGAAATTCATCTCGTAGAGGAATGTGGATAGCGCAGAATAGTTCATGACTGGGACTTTGGAAGCTGATGTTAAGCGTGAACTCAGTGACTGATGTGTATGTTATCCTTTGGCAGCTTATTCGGTTGTTCTTTAAATCCCTGCTTTATTAACTTGGAATATGCCTGAAACATGTAATTATCAGTTTGTGAAGTATTTCAGGAGATGAGTGAGATGGAGTTTATTATTGTTAGCATCAGATTCTGACAGATTTCCCAGAGGGCCTTTTGGTACCATGGTAATCACCTAACAGAAGATTGTAACTAGTGATTGAAGTGAAAATGAAGAAAAAAAGGTTGATGGATGGGATGGCAGAAAGTCCTTAAATACACTGTCGGTCAGGCTGCACCTACAGGAAATAAAAATGCAGAGAGGCTTTTATTGCAAAAGTGTGGCTGTAGGGATAATACAGCAGAAACTATCAGTGACTTGGTTTGTTTCCTTTGTGCTTGCTGTGCTGGAGTCATTTCTGAAAAACAATGTCTTATTTTTATAGTGCTCCCTGCCCTTGTAGTCTGGTGTAAAAGGTACAGCCAATGCCAAGGTCATTCCTTCCCCTTCCTGACTAGCAGGAGACAGGGTAGACTGTAACAAGATTAGCGTCTCAGCTGCTCTGTCATTTCGTAGTGTTGCAGGTCACCCCAGCAGAGCTAGGGAATTTGTATTGCAGCAGAGTAGGAGAGCGCATTCCGTAGAGCAGGCGTTGAAGGCCGTTCTTGAAACGCAGTCCTGTAAATCCTGGCCTCTGGCAGCCCAAGCTGTTTAGTTATGTTTTATGAATCAGGTCATATCGTGTCTGTCACAGCTTCCGGATGCCAAACTCCTTCTGTGACAGCTTTGTCAAGTGTTTTGAAAGGGCAAAAAAAAAAAAAAAAAAAAAAGAGCTAGAGGGTCACCATGGAGCGTAATCCAACATGCAGGGATTGTTTTTCACAAAGAGCAACTGGCCAGAGGCAAAAGAATAAGTGTGAGAAATATGAAGGACTTGAGGTCTCGGTGGCTGTGGTGCCCCCACCATCCATCTTCTCCCTGCGTTTAGCACTAACAAACCGTGAGTGAGCAATAAATGTAGTGACATACAGTCTCTGTACTAACATAGGTGGTGGGCCTGCAAGCTATGCGGAACGTGGATAGACTTGAAGCAACGTCCCTGCTCTTAAGTGGTGACTTGCTGCTTAATTTCCTTTACATCTTCCCCTTTTAATCAGAACACGCTCTGGGCCCACCTTCAAGTTTGTCAAGCGTCTTTCCCAACAGTTGGGATATTACTTGCAATGCAGATACTGTGACCTTATTTGTTAGCTTGTCAAGATGTGACTTGAAATTGGGCTCAGCTCAGATGAAATAATTGCTGTTTGCACACAGGGTGATGCTGGTGAGATGCTCCCCATGAGGCCATCTGCTAACCTGTCTCAAATGTAATTTAATAGAAGTCAAATAAAATAAATCAAATTAAAGCATGCAGCTAATGCCTGCAAACTCTGAAATGAATTTGGATTACAAGCAGGCAGTGAGACTAAATAGTTGGTTTCTTCATCCATGAAGAAAGCATGCTGAATAAGACAGAAAACAAGAATAATTGAAGGAGACCTTCTGATTTTGAGGTTGATGGGATGTTAGACGACAGGTGAAGGTTATTTTTTGATGTAAGAAGGTTTTTGTTAATAGTATATTCTTGTAGTTGGAAAACGTGAGTTACAAGTCTTTACAAACAGTGAGTTGGTGTAAGAAGGTTTGTTAGATGTAGCAGGAAGATAAATCATCTTTGCAATGCTTGCTGTTTGCTTGTCACGACTATGATTTACAGGGATTTTCTTTTATTTAAATAAGTGTTTCCTTTAAAAGCATTCTGATAGTTTACAGAGCGGAAGATGAAGTGGTAGTGAAAGCTCTGAAATAGAACTGTTTCGTTGCAAGTGCTTCATTTCAAGTAAGGATTCGTTCAGACTGTAAATAATGGCTGAGCTGCAATGGAAGGATTCATTGGCAACATCAATTGGAAAAGTTCTGCTAGGGAAGTGTTGGGTTGAATATGCAAGAAGGCACCAGAATTGGAGAAATATGTCAGGCAGTATCAGCTTCACAAACCTATAGTGTAGTCTGTGTAGTTTGTAGTAGACATCAGAAATTCAAACTGATCAGCAGCCATCATTCATGCTGTTACATTATTTGACAAAAAGAGCCTTCTGGAGATCACATTCAAAATAGAATATCACTTAAGAAGGTGTGAATTAAAGAGCAAAATGATCTCTCGTGTGAAAACTCCCACTTTTGTAATGATAAATAGTGTGGTATTAAGGAAAAGCAAGTGGATACTGGACATTTATGTGTTCCCTTGTATTAGTTTTCCTTCTGGAACTGATAAGACTGTATTGCAGCCTGACTCCTTTATTCAGGAATACCTTTATTCTGTGCTGTGTAGCAATTTCTTGGGGGGGGGGGGGGGGGGGAAGTCTTTGTTTTTTTTCCTTTGCCTGACCTTCCTACCATCTTACACCTAAGAAGAAACAATTCTCCTCTGACTAGCAGTCTTCCTGGCTTGACATTCCACTCCTTGTAGTGGTTGATGTAGAAAGACATGATCCATCAGAAATCACTTCTTCCATTCAGATGCTAGTGAACTTCTTCCTGATCTTGTGGTGACTGCACAGTGTCTTATCACACACACACTGACTGTGATTTCCCCATGCCATCTCCTTTACTGCAGTGGCAAATCTAGCTCTACCTATCTTTTTGTCAAGTATGCTGAGGTTCAGATTATGCCATAGGATCTCGATTACCTCACCATCTTTGGGGTATATTGGTATTGAAGCTTGCTTGGTTCTGAACTTGCTTGTGGACTTCAAGGTTCATCTGTATTTTCTTCCTTGGAAAATTTAGGTTCTGTTCATAACCTAAACAGCTACTGAGAGCCTTTGGTTCGAGGGTTTGAACACAAGATGTTAAAACACTGCAGTATTTCCAGTATTATTTAGTATTCTGAAGTTGCTCTTTAGCCAGGGGAATACAGGTAAGGACCAACCACTAACATTAAACTCATATGAGTTCTCCTAAGTGCTTTTTTTGGTGTGTGTGAGCGATCAAGTCCCATTAATCATGTTTTGCACACAAATACTAGCTCATCCCACTTAATTCTTTATCAAGACAACGCTATATATCTAGAAGTAGACTTGTCAAGGCTGAAGGATACACAAATCTGCACCATTCGAGGGTGGACAGTAGGACAGTCTGTCTAAAGATGTTATTTCTGCATCACTGCAGTGTCAAACACTCCCAGTTCACCAGTTCAGTCAAACCCTTTTTGGATGTATGTTGCACATGTCACATGGCCTAGAAGATGAAAAATGGCACTGCTTACATCATGAAACAAGATCTTTGGGCTGTTACCAGTTGTGCTCTCATGATGATCTCCCTGAAGGACCTTCTATGTTATTCCCCTGCTTTCACTGTGTTAGTTCTATGAGGTCATGTAAGCTTTTGCTATCAAGATAAGATTAATTGTTAAGAATTGGGAGACAGTTCTTTCTTATCAATCTCTCTGTGTAGACAGTGAGAATCCCTTTTGGGATGTGCTCTCTGCAACACAATTCTAAAATGTAGGGTAGGCTTGGACAGCAATGAGGGTAAAAGTCAATTTAGCGATTCCACAGATGAGGTTCCTTACTGAGAAGCTGTTGACACAATGAAGTATTATAAGGTGTATTTTCTAGACTTTGTTTTCTTTCCTTTTTCTCTTTTCCTATGAGTTTTTCATGTATAACAAGACACACAAGTTAATACTCTCATAGCTTGCTATCTGCAGGAAAAATGCAGGATAATATTTTAGGAAACATTCCCTGCCAGAATATTTCTAGAGCGGTGGAGTGATAAGTATCAAATCAAGTGCAGACCAAGAATTTAATTTTTCCCATCAGAGCCAATCTACGATGCTTTTTATCTTGACAAAAATTGATATTTTATCCCTTTGATAATGGGAGGCTCTGATTGCGCTTCCTTTTAATATATTTTATTTCTTACAAGTCATTCCCTGAGGAAGACCTCAAGTCAGAGGCAGAGATGGATCTGTACCTCTTAAAGACACAACCCATGTTTAAGAATGAGCACTGCTTTATGCTGCTGGTATTAGGTGGGTTTTAAATCTGCTGTGTATTACGGAATGTGTCTCATGTCAAGTAGAAATGCTTACAAGACTGCACAACACAACTCGTTTCCCTGTTAAATGTGGCTGATAGTCCCAGTGGCGAAAGAAATGTTGACAAGTGCTCTGTTTTCCACGCCCATCTTAGGGCCACTGGATACCACTGCAGGTCCCACGTTGATCTTGGCTTCCTGTAGTAACAGAAACATTGGGCAAAACATTGAAGCTCTCACACGCCATTCCTCTCCTTCCCAGATTCCCGCAAGGAGCTTTTCCAGAAAAATAAGGGCTTCAGAGGTGGATCTATAGAAATGAGTAAGAAAACAAATGCCTATCGGGTTATCTCTGTCCCCAGCTACTGCAAGGTTGTTATGTACAGAATGGCTTCTAGTGCTCTGGGCAATGTATATTTAATGCTAACTTCTACTTCTCCACAGGGGAAACTCTTCAATATAATTCACTGATATTCAACTTCTGCAAAGTTTCATGCTATTAACCCTAGCTTCACCCTAGCTTAGTACTCTAAGCAACTACTTTTGCTGCTGTGCCTGTTCTCTGAGTGATGGCAATGAAGGGCAGGGGGGTATTCCACTGGGGTGAAGGCTGTCTCTCATAAGGAGAAGAAATGGGTTGAGGTGTTAGTCAGTGTGAGAGACATTTATCCCTGGAGTGTACCCTGGGGGCATCCCATTGCAAGTGATCTCTGCTGCAGACTGTCCATCTGCTGCCCTTGATTTCTACAGAGAAGCTATTAATGACATCCACAGAGCTGGGGACGTGGCCCATGGGCAGCTTATGGCTCAGAATTCAAAGCTCTGATGCTCTGCCCTGTAGATGCAAAGTCAGCTTGATCCCTTTAGGGATCAGATACGCAGAGGTTTCTCTAGTTGGGAATGTCACCAGAAAGCACAGAATTGTTGTTGTTCTCACAATATTGAAATATGCCCTGCAAATGAGATAGATGAACTATGAGTGAGTAGCATGTGTGTAGGATAAAACGCAAAAGTAAAGGGTGAAAATATTGCTGTTTTGAAGCTGAAACCTTATTAAAGTCCTGTCTGTCCGATTTGGGCAAATTCCTTCTAGAGTATCATGTGTCACCAAAATCCCATTAAACTGTCACATAAATTATCAGAGTTTCCTTTTCCCATCAGCATGGATTACCCAGGGAGATATTTTTATGACAATGGAAACTTTCTCAGTCTGCTCCTCCTGCCTGATTTCATTTCAGATGAAATCCTTCTCTCAGAAAATAGCCAGTGGATTTCACAGCTCTGTGGATTCTTTGCTCTGCCTGTGCAGCAGTTATCCTGCAGGCCTCTGCTACGCTTATGTCCTGCCTATATCTTCTTTTACATGTGGGGCAGTTCAGGGCAATGATTCCACTGCTTTGCTCGTACTGAATAAGCATAGTGTTGTAGTCTGTTTGATGGATCTCTGCTCCAGTATCTTCTGCATCTGCTGAGTGCATCTTCTCACAGCCCAGTGTTGTCATCCTCCTATGAAAAACCCAGAAAGTGAAAGCCATAAATGGACCTAACTTGAAAATATTTCTCTTTCCTATTTGGCATGTCTTGAAGGTGTTTTG
Source organism: Numida meleagris (assembly GCF_002078875.1). NCBI lineage: Eukaryota > Metazoa > Chordata > Aves > Galliformes > Numididae > Numida > Numida meleagris. The sequence goes on along the minus strand of NC_034417.1, from coordinate 13,428,802 downwards.
TTTCTGCAAGGCGATCTACACTTTTCCCATGCTGGCTGAAAAACATGTGGACTGATGGCTAGTAGTAGAAAATACATGCTAGTGGGAAATACTTGAGTATCTGAAATTGCCTGCTGCTGTAGAAAGAATTAAGGGTGTAATGCATGTGTTATGGAAGCAGGAGATAATAGAGCCTTCTCTGCTTTTGACCTATAATCTGGAGCTCCCTACAATGTCTGTCTAGATGGGAGGACTCATGGAGCTGGTTTTAGTGTTTGCTTCTTGCTATTTTCAAAGGGCATACTAAGGCATGCGCAGGAGCTGGAAACCTGTAGTCTTGAGAATAATAGAGGGGCTTTGGAAGATTAATGATGTTAATTAATAAATGAAAGAAATCCTGGTAGTAGTATTACTCCCAGTAGTTCTGTTACTCCGTTCTTAAAGTAGTAAGGCTGTCAGTAACGAAGCATACAAGAGAGAAGTTTCCATAACTACTTTTGAGTTGTATTTGGAAGAAGCCCAGATGTCAAAATATCATGATGAAATATTTCTGAGTAGTCACTAATTAGCGGCTAACATGCATTTAAAGTGGCTGACATCAGGTAGTAAGCAGACACCTTTCATTGGAGAGATCAGTGAATGTGGTTGAGTTTCTGTGTGGACTTGAAGAGTGATTCCAGCCGAAACCAGGAGCTGGTTTCAGAGGTATAGGGGGGATTCTTGGACCAAATTTCTAAAGGTACAGCTAGGATGACCTGTGTGACAATAGGCCTAGCAATAATGTTATTCTGGGCACTGTGGTGGAGTGTCTTGATATAGAACTTTCATGAACAAGGACTTAGAGGAAGGTGGTGTAAATATGGAGGCACACTGGTGAA